>NC_056697.1:310000-460000 GCF_018350215.1 Panthera leo | reverse complement strand
AGTCACAAAAGGCCACACGATTGCACTCATATGAATCATCCAGAAAAGGGAAATCTATGGAGACACAAAGTAGATTAGTGGTTGCCGAGGGCTGGACGTGGGTGGGGGGAGAGGTCGGGGCCCTGGCGGCCAACCGGCAAGCGGTTTCTTTTTCGGGATGATGGAGACATTTCAGAATTGCGTGCTGGTCATGCTTGCACAGCTCTGTAAATTTGCGAAAACGCGTGCAATTGTTTGCTCAGGAGGAGGGCATTCCGCGGCGAGTAAACGATGCATCCGCGAAGTTGTTGGAAAAATCAACATGGAGGCGTCGGGTGGGATGTTTAAATTCCTCCTCGTGTGTCTCGCAGTTTTAGGCTGAAGTCCCTTTCTTCCGTGGCTGTCCACCGGTCCTCCCACAAAGTGGGGGCTGGGACTGTTTCCCTGGAGTCTGACCCCGAACAGAGACAGGGACGTCGTCGGCCGTGAAGAAACATCCAAAGTGGGACCGAGACCCTCTGATACAGGGTGACCAGACTGTCCTCGGCACTGACTTCTCCTCAAGAGCCCGTGTCCGGATGGAGTTCAGACTTGGTCTCACACACACCCACCCACAGGACGATCATTTTCTCTCTCTGGTCTCCGGCAAGCCTTCAACAGTCGTGAGACACAAGGAAACATCTCCGTTTTGGTTTCCCCCAAATTCAAACGCTTGGAGAGCTTGGCCAATTCTCTGAAAAACCGAGTCAACTTCTGTGCCTGACGGTCTCAACGATGACCCCCTAAGACCCTACGCAAAAGCAGCTTGGCACAGATTGATGGAGATAACGGCTCCCACCGCCCCCCTCAACGCCCTGGGCCATCACAGGGCGTCCTCTGTCTGAACAGATGTGTTTACAGGAAAGGCCGCCACCCGGACTTCACGGGTGGCTTCGGAGTCCTCTCCGGAGCATCGAGAACTGACGGCCGGAACGTGATTCCCCTGCTCCCATGTTAACACCCTCCTTTCCTGTATTTCTCTAATTTTCCAAAATGGTGGTAAAAGACACGTGATGTGAAACTTTCCATTGTCAAGTGCCCATTTCGGCATTACTGAATGCGTTCATCATGCTGTACAAGCATCCCCACCATCATGTCCAGAACTTTCCACGTCCCCAAACTGAAGGTGTGTCCCCATGAAACACTGACTCCCCATCCCCTGTCGCCACCCTCTGGCCCCACAATCTAGTCTCTGTGTCTATGGCTGGGACTTCTTTAGAGACGCCATATACGTGGGATCACACAGGATCTGTCCTTCTGTGAGTGGCTTATGTCCCTGAGCGTCACGTCCTCAAGGACCATCTACGTTGTGGACACAGAGCCCAGCCTGTGTGTGACAGGCAAGCCCGCCTACAGGTGGGAAAGTAAGTTCTCGACACAGGGGTCAGAGGAATTGGGGGACGGAGGCTCTCAGCCGATGCCCATCAAGCATTTATTGACCGAGTACTACGTACAAGGGAAGTTATGACAGGACATAAGGGGATCACGAAATTGAAACGTGATACGGGACGTGCTCCCAAGCAGCTTACGGTCTGGCGAGAGCTGAGAAGCGTGCTGGAAACAGGGACTGCGAAATAAGCCCAAACACGACGGACCTCGATTCTTGCACCCAGACGAGAACGACAGAATAGAGGGATGCAGTCAGCGGGAGGACACAGTCTCCAAGGACACCCTCACTTGTCACACCAGTTCGTGCAGGATCCAGAACCGTCCTCAGCTCCAAGGGGGACTCACAGGAGTGTTCAACACTCAGTCACGGTTTACCACTGTTTATTATGGACACAGCAGGGAGCCTCCTTGTCCCCCCATCCCGTGAGGAAACAGCAAGGAGCCCCTGGTCCCCCTAATCTCATAAAGACACAGCCAGCAAGTCCCCTGGTCCCCCCCCCCATCCCATGAGGACACAGCCAGGGAACCCCTTGGTTCCCCCATCCCATGAGGAAACAGCAGGGAGCCCCTGGTCCCCCCATCCCATGAGGACACAGCCAGGGAGCCCCTGGTCCTCCCATCCCATGAGGACACAGCCAGGGAACCCCCCGGTCCCCCCATCCCATGAGGAAACAGCAAGGAGCCCCTGGTCCCCCCATCCCATGAGGACACAGCCAGGGAACCCCCTGGTCCCCCCATCCCATGAGGAAACAGCAGGGAGCCCTTGGTCCCCCCATCCCGTGAGGACACAGCAGGGAACCCCTTGGTCCCCCCATCCCATGAGGAAACAGCAGGGAGCCTCCTGGTCCCCCCATCCCGTGAGGAAACAGCAGGGAGCCCCTGGTCCCCCCATCCCATGAGGAAACAGCAGGGAACCCCTTGGTCCCCCCCATCCCGTGATGAAACAGCAGGGAGCTCCCTGGTCCCCCCCATCCCATGAGGACACAGCCAGGAAACCCCTTGGTTCCCCCATCCCATGAGGAAACAGCAGGGAGCTCCCTGGTCCCCCCCATTCCATGAGGACACAGCCAGGAAACCCCTTAGTCCCCCCTTCCCATGAGGAAACAGCAGGGAACCCCTTGGTCCCCCCATCCTATGAGGAAACAGCAGGGAGCCCCTGGTCCTCCCATCCCATGAGGACACAGCCAGGGAACCCCCTGGTACCCCCCATCCCATGAGGAAACAGCAGGGAGCCCCTGGTCCCCCTAATCCCATAAGGACACAGCCAGCGAGTCCCCTGGTCCCCCCCATCCCATGAGGACACAGCCAGGGAACCCCTTGGTCCCCCCATCCCATGAGGAAACAGCGGGGAACCCCCTGGTCCCCCCCATCCCGTGAGGAAACAGCAGGGAGTCCCTGGTCCCCCCATCTCATGAGGAAACAGCAGGGAGCCCCTGGTCCTGCCCATCTCATGAGGACACAGCCAGGAAACCCCTTGGTCTCCCCATACCATGAGGAAACAGCAGGGAACCCCTTGGTCCCCCCCATCCCGTGAGGAAACAGCGGGGAACCCCCTGGTCCCCCCCATCCCGTGAGGAAACAGCAGGGAACCCCTTGGTCCCCCCATCCCATGAGGACACAGCTAGGGAACCCCTTGGTCTCCCCATACCATGAGGAAACAGCAGGGAACCCCTTGGTCTCCCCCATCCCATGAGGAAACAGCAGGGAGCCCCTGGTCCCCCCATCCCATGAGGACACAGCCAGGGAACCCCCTGGTCCCCCCCATCCCATGAGGAAACAGCAGGGAGCCCCTGGTCCCCCTAATCCCATAAGGACACAGCCAGCAAGTCCCCTGGTCCCCCCCATCCCATGAGGACACAGCCAGGGAACCCCTTGGTCCCCCCCATCCCATGAGGAAACAGCAGGGAGCCCCTGGTCCCCCCCATCCCATGAGGAAACAGCAGGGAACCCCTTGGTCTCCCCCATCCCGTGAAGAAACAGCAGGGAGCCCCTGGTCCCCCCCCCATCCCATGAGGAAGCAGCAGGGAGCCCCTGGTCCCCCTCATCCCGTAAGGACACAGCCAGCAAGTCCCCTGGTCCCCCCATCCCGCGAGCGCACAGCAGGGAGCCCTCGGTCCCTCCACCGTGATGGCCGTCTAGGAACCGGGAAGAGGGGCCTCCCCGGACCCCAGTCTGCCCCTGGACCTTCGACCCCCAGGCTCCAGGACGTTGGGAAGCATGCCAAGGGGACATGTGAAAGCCCCCAAGTCTGCGGTGCTTTGTTCCAGGTGCCTGAACGGACTCACCCCCCCGCCCCCCACCAGGCGTCCCACCCCAAGGGCTCAGACCTCCCGGGAGCCACGGGCAAAGGCCAGAACTCGCTTTCGGCACCTTAAGGCCTCCCTGCTGACTCCCATAAAAAGCCTGCTCCCCCCCAGATACAAAGAGCCCCCTGCAAAGAACCCTCCGTGCCAAACCACCAGAGCACAGGGCTGAGATTCGCCGTCCCTCCTTCTGCGCCCACCCAAGCCACCACGCACCTGTGTATCAGGGCCACGGCGGCCGCAGCACGGCCACGCGGCCTCACACGCGGTCGGCCCCGAGGCAGGAGCCAGCCGTGCGGGAGGGAGGCAGTCAGTCATCAGCGACGCCGCTCGGGGACCCCGCCTCCCAGGCCAGCCCACGATGCCCCCTTTGTGGGGAGATTAACACCCTATTTGTTTCCATCATTCGGGCGCTTCATCCCTAATGGGCGACGCCTTCGCTGCAAAGCCGTCTTCCTGACAGGCCGTGCCAGGTTTGATTAGGGCCCCGCGAGGGATGGTGGCCGCGCCCTCCGCGTGCGTGGCGTCTAATCACTTCCCGACAGACAGCCCGGCAGCCCCACGGCCCCCCTCGCCCGCCACCAGCCCCGCTCCCCGCCTCTGGCTGCAAAAACCGTGATGGTCCGTGAGGAAGATACGTCCGCGTGTAATTCTCAGTGACAAAAACAGAGCCAACGTGTTTACATAATTGGTGACACATCTCAGTGTTTCCACGTCTCATCTCCTACTCCTTAGGCAGCCGTGACACCACGAAGTTCGCCCCTCCCGGAAACAAGGAAGACAGAAATAACGCACACACAAGCACGGTGCCCGTGCCTCCGAAAATCACGCAAGTCATCAGAGCAGGGCCGACCCGCCGAGCTCTCTGACGCCTGGCTGGGGAGTCGCGTCACTGCACGTTAACAGGTGGGGCGGGGGCCCCCGCACGCGGGTTCCCGCAGGTAACCCGGGGCGGCTCAGGATCGCGGGGGTCTGGAGTCGGAACGGGAGCGAGGCAGATGAGGCAGCCGGCCCTGGAGACCTGGAGAGGTCCCAGAGCCGCTACAGCTCGCTGTTTGCAGGTCGGCTCAGCTGGAGGCTGCAGGCTACGTGCTCCCAAGTCAAGGGGACCCCTGCACAGCACCCCAGGCTGGTCAACGGCACTCACTCTTGTAGCTTTCCCTGCCTCCCGTCCGCAAGGTCCCAGGATGCAAATGTCCTTCCGAACCACATCACAACATGTAAGGGTCAAGGGGATGCGTGTCCCCAGGGGCGGAGGGGCAGCCCCTGCCTCACTCGTTTGCACACTTGCAGCAGCGGAACACCTGTGCTGTTGACCAAAACAGCTCCCACCGTTTCTGAAGTGTTTGGGGTTAACAGGCGGGAAAAAGGAAGGGAAGAAAAAAAGAAAGAGGGAGGAAAGGAGGGAAGGAAGGAGGGGGGAAGGAAGGGGGAAGGAAGGAGGGAAAGAAGGAAGGAGGGAAGGAAGGAGGGAAGGAAGGAAGGAAAAAGGAGGGAAGGAGGGAAGGAAGGAAGCAGGGAGGGAGGAAGGAAGGAGGGAGGGAGGGAGGGAAAAAAGGAGGGAAGGAAGGAGTGGGGAAGGAAGGAGGGAAAGAAGGAAGGAAGGAGGGAAGGAAGGAGGGAAAGAAGGAAGGAAGGAGGGAAAGAAGGAAGGAGGGAAAGAAGGAAGGAAGAAAGCAGGGAAAGAAGGAAGGAGGCAAGGAAGGAAGGAGGGAAAGAAGGAAGGAAGGAAGGAAGAAAAAAGGAGGGAAGGAAGGAAGGAGGGAAAGAAGGAAGGAAGGAAGAAAAAAGGAGGGAAGGAGGGAAGGAAGGAAGGAAGGAGGGAAGGAAGGAAGGAAGGAAGGAAGAAAAAAGGAGGGAAGGAAGGAAGGTAGGAGGGAAAGAAGGAAGGAGGGAAGGAAGGAGGGAAAGAAGGACGGAGGCAAGGAAGGAAGGAAGGAGGGAAGGAAGGAGGGAAAGAAGGAAAGAAGGAAGGAAGGAGGGAAGGAAGGAGGGAAAGAAAGAAGGAAGGAAGGAAGGAAGGAAGGAAGGAAGGAAGAAAAAAGGAGGGAAGGAAGGAAGGAAGGTAGGAGGGAAAGAAGGAAGGAGGGAAGGAAGGAGGGAAAGAAGGACGGAGGCAAGGAAGGAAGGAAAGAGGGAAGGAAGGAGGGAAAGAAGGAAAGAAGGAAGGAAGGAGGGAAGGAAGGAGGGAAAGAAGGAAGGAAGGAAGGAAGGAAGGAAGGAAGGAAGGAAGGAAGAAAAAAGGAGGGAAGGAAGGAAGGAAGGTAGGAGGGAAAGAAGGAAGGAGGGAAGGTAGGAGGGAAAGAAGGATGGAGGCAAGGAAGGAAGGAAGGAGGGAAGGAAGGAGGGAAAGAAGGAAGGAAGGAGGGAAGGAAGGAGGGAAAGAAGGAAGGAGAGAAGGAAGGAGGGAAAGAAGGAAGGAAGGAGGGAAGGAAGGAGGGAAAGAAGGAAGGAAGGAAGGAGGGAAAGAAGGAAGGAAGGAGGGAAGGAAGGAGGGAAAGAAGGAAGGAAGGAAGGAGGGAAAGAAGGAAGGAAGGAGGGAAGGAAGGAGGGAAGGAAGGAAGGAAGGAAGGAAGGAAGAAAAAAGGAGGGAAGGAAGGAAGGAAGCGTTCACAAACAAAGCCATTGAAGCCCGAGAGTGCACAATCAAATTGAATGAATCCCCTTGCGTCCGATTCGTTTAGACTTAAGTCCTCTCAGTGTCGCTGGGTCAGAGCCCTTGGATCCCAGAGCACGTCCAGAAGCGTTCGTCCCTCCGGACGACGTAGAAGCACCTCATTAGCACGCAGCTCTTGTGATCCCAGAGAGACGCCTGAGTTCTCCACGAAGCCAAGAACATCCAGACCACGGGACGGGCGAACCACCGAGGGCTCCCACCCATGCCCGCATTTCCAGCAGGAAAAGACTTCAACCTTTTTCACAGGGAACATCACACCTCTTGGGCAGTGGGTTGGGTCAGGGGAGGATCTGGACGCGGAAAACCCAATTCCTACCAAACACGCGGGCACAGAAAGAGCGGTCCGTGCACGTGTTTCTGAGGACACACGTGTCCCAGAAGAGGCCGGGTGCCCCCCCGGGTCCTGCGCACGCAACACTCTCACGTCGATGGGCTCGTTATCTGCCCAGAACCACGCATCCCAAGGCGGAAAACCAGACCCCCTCCTGGCCCTCCTACAGCTTGAGGTCTACCAGCCATCCCCACCCGCACGGGCTCCGCAGAAGCATCGTGGCAGGTGAGCAAAGACGTGTATCTTAACCGTGCTGTTTACGTTCCCCAATATTTTGCCTGCAGTTAGGAAAACTGATTGGCACATGCCAGTGCCCTGATGCTCTCCCACGCAGACTTCGGGTGGCCGTGGTACCCGGAGTTCGATTGCCACCGAAAACGAAGAGGTCAGTGGACTGTCCTTCAAGAGTCATTGACGAGGCCCCAGACTGGGTGTCGGGACAGAGGAGGGAGGGATGTGACCACGCAACATCCAAGCACCATCTGAATTCCTGGACACACCCCTGCACCCGGGGCGGGGGGGCCGTACCTGGGGGTTCAGTTGGCCCAGGGGTCGCCCCGGCACGTCCCTGTTTCTGTCACCAGGAACAGAAGGAGAACCCTGAACCAGCCTGTGGATGTAGCAGCCTATGCGGTCCTGATGGCCCGGCCCCATAACCACGTTCCCTCGTCGACGTCGAGAAGTCCAGCGATAAACGTGGTGGGAGCCCTGCCCTGTTGCCACCGGCCGGCTTCCACATCCCGATGTCCCGTGAGAGACAGAGCCGATGGTCCTTCTGGGTCCTGCCGAGTCCCCGAGATTGGAGGTTCTGCATGAATTGTTCGCACGGCACGGCTCTGGTCCCCACTGCACGCGTGTCCCTGCCTGCGTGTACTGGGGCGGCCACGAGACGTTACTGCACATGTACTGGGGCGCCCCCTGCCTCCGTGTACTGGGACGGCCACAAGACATTACCACAGACCCGCTGGCTCCACACCACAAATTCATCGGCCCCAGCTCTGGAGGCCAGTGGTCTGACATCCAGGTGAGGCAGGACCGCTGAGATCCGAGTAGGGCAGGGTCACTGAGATCCAGGCAGGGCAGGACCCCTGAGATCCAGGCAGGGCAGGGCCACTGAGATCCAGGCAGGGCAGGGCCCCTGAGATCCAGGCAGGGCAGGGCCCCTGAGATCCAGGCAGGGCAGGACCCCTGAGATCCAGGCAGGGCAGGACCACTGAGATCCAGGTAAGGTAGGGACACTGAGATCCAGGCAGGTCAGGGACACTGAGATCCAGGCAGGGGAAGGCCACTGACATCCAGGCAGGGCAGGGCAACTGAGATCCAGGAGGGGCAGGACCATTGAGATCCAGGCAGGGAAGGGCCACTGAGATCCAGGCAGGGAAGGACCTCTGAGATCCAGGCAGGGCAGGACCACTGAGATCCAGGCAGGGCAACTGAGATCCAGGAGGGCAGGGCCACTGAGATCCAGGAGAGGCAGGACCACGGAGATCCAGGCAGGGCAGGGCCACTAAGATCCAGGTAGGGCAGGACCCCTGAGGTCCGGGCAGGGCAGGGCCACTGAGATCCAGGGGGGCAGGACCAGACTCTCTCTCGAGGCTCCAGGGGAGGGTCCTTCCTGCGTCTCCCAGCTTCTGGGGCTCTAGGCGTCCCTGAGTTTGTGGCCGCGTCCCTCCTGTCTATGCTTCTGCCTTCACGTGGCTTCTCCTCTTCTGTCTCTTACAAGGACAGGGGTCGTTGGAGTCAAGGCCACTCCCGTGACGTCACCTTAACCTGATTGATTACATCTGCAAAAGCCCTGTTTCTAAATAGTGTCCCTGAGGCCGGGACATCACGTGAGGGGCCGGCTCTGACATTGGTGTGGCCTCGCCCGTCTTCATGTTTCGTCACCCAGCACGTGACTGTGCACAGAGACCGCGTCTCATGCCCTCTGGTCTTTGCTCACAGCCCGGGAGATGTTTCGTCGTCGGCCACACGACGTCACAACAGTGATGAACGTTCACTCACCGCGGTAACAGGTGGTTTCATTCATCGTAGAGCACGGAGGTCACCCTAACGAGTGTCATCCCGATATAAGGTCACGTGGAGACCGTGCAAACGCTTTTCCCTCAACGCGTGTCTATCATCACCCACAGGTACAGACAAGGTGCCGGCCGTGGGCTGAATCGTCATCTCACACAGCCGCGTCCTGACCCCCGCGTGGATGTGGCCTCCACAGAGGTTACGATGAACCAAACGTTTGTTCCCCCCAAGGTCCGTGTATTATAACTTCACTGCAGTGGGCGGGTGTTGGGACGAGGGGCCTGGGGAGGGGATCAGCTCGTGACGGTCGATGGGATTCGTGTCCTCGCAAAAGGAGACTCCAGAGAGCCCCCTCGGCCCCTTCCGCCACGTAAGGTGACCGGTGAGAAGGAGTCCACCATGGCCGACTGGGCAGGGGTGCTTCCTGTGACCGCGCAGTGGAAGTCACAGGAAGAACTGTCTGTTGTTTGCAAGCCCCGCCCCCTCCCCGCGGAGCACCGTGTCCTCTTATGGCAGCCCCGACAGACGGACGGACAGATGGACAGGTGTCCACATCCTGGGGATCAGTGCCAGACTGCTGGCCTCCACCCCTGGGAGAGAGGCAGCGTCTGGTGTCTGATACCACGGCGTGTGTGGCCCTTTGTCGTGGCCGCCCCTGGGGCACGGGCACTCCCACGTGGGTCTGTCTGGCAGAATTCACCGGGAATGCTGGCTACCTTCGCGGGATTGACACAGGGGGTCCTACTCGTCCCCCTCCACACTTGGGAATCCCTCTCTTCCGGCCTCCTGGCCTCCACGGCCAATCCAGCCACGCCGTGTGGGGAGACGTGGAGGGACGTAGCACCTGTGTGGGAGGCCCTCGGCTGTGCTATCCTGTCCCCACCACAGACAGGATACATCGATGGCGCCGGCCTCCAGGGTTTGGATCTGACCCCCTCCAGCCCCAGGCCTGGCCTCCGTCCAGCTCCTCCCACCCCTCCAAGGCCTTCCCCGAACCACGCAGGATGCGGCACCCCACCCAGAACCCATGCTTTAGGGGCGCTCCCCCGGTAAGCCCCTGCAAAGGGTCTCTGGCTCTTAAAGTCTGCCGTCCCCAGAGAACGCTCCATGCGTAGGGTGAGCCGACGGCTTCCGCTCATGTTGCCCCAACGCACACGATTCACCAGGACTCGTACGAGACGCTCGTACAAGACAGTGGTGGGACGGGATACCCTTCGCCAGCTCCCCGCGACTGGAAATCCTCTGCCCGGGCGCCCCAAGTCGCCCTTGTATTTGGTAGAAATTATTCTTTGTTAGCATCAGGAAAAGTGCCCGTCTCCTATATACACTTGCTTCAGTGTCTCTGAAGGAACGTAGGACGTTTGCAAAGTAGAACACACATGCAGACAGCTTTCTAGAACGTTCCAAGAGCTCCAGCCCATGTGCACAAATATCCACAGAGACGGCTTCCATTGGCCGTTGCAAATGACAGAAATGCCCCCGCGGGGTGTGGAAGAGGGAGGCACAGACCTCAGAGGCTGGGCTGAGGCTGAGCACTGGGGGGGGGCCCGGAAATTTATGTGGCCCCCACCCACCTGTCCTTGCATCCCCATGATGAACACCTTGCACGTGCAGTGGTACCAAAAGCAGCGGAGACAGAGTGGGGACTAGCACACACTCAGAGGCCCCCCCCCAATCCAATTGGGGTGCAAAGACGCCTTAACGCTTGACCGATGCATCCACTGGCCACAAGACTCCCAGGCAAATGGCTGGTGTGGCAGAAAGTATGCGGCAGGGACTGAGAAGGTCCGTCCCCACGGTCACCCCAAAATTTATGTAAATTTATGTAAATTGCTAAACACCGGCTCCAGGAGCGAGAGCTGGGTCAACACAAAGGGAAGAATCCCTCGGCTAATATCCAGCCCTTCTACTCCCCACAAGAAATTCACGACACCTCCTTTCCATCCTTCTGTGTTCTTCTTCTGTTTTGCTGTCCCTTAAAATAACGATGCATTTTTTTTTTGCAACTATCTTATATTTTCAACAAGAGCCTGCAGCGTGAACACAGACTTAACGATTTTATACGTTATTTCAACTGCACGAACCTACGAGAGAATTCTGGATCATATTTCCCCAAAACGGGGGTGGGAGAAAGATCTCTACTCACTCAGAAACGCCTCTCCTCTGCTAACACAACTTTGTAGGATTTTTTTTCTCCCTGTTGCTCTGCTGTATTTTTATAGTTGAGCCACGCAAATAAGGCAGGGAGACACGAAAATTTCGGCTGTCCCTCACGGTCTGTGACCCACAAGAACAACCCCATGGCCTTGGGGCACATGGTTCATCGACGCCTCACTCCCCATCCCCACAAGAATACACAAAGATCACCAAACACACATTCATGGAGCTCTGTCCTTCGCCAAGCCAGTTCCTAACTCCGAATCACCTCCCCCCTCTGATTCTCATTCCGACGTGACCGATTTTATCTATAAAAGCTCGGCAATCCTCAGGCCCAACAGAGCAGACAGCACCCAACTCCACGAGCCGTACTCGTCCAGGAACTGTCCACCACGTACGCGCTCCCGCTGGACTCAGGACTGGATTTATACCTGTGTTCCTGGCTTTCCGACCTCCCTGGGGACCACCATCACACGCTGTTCTTTTCACGTCTTAGACGCTCAGAATGGCGGCCAAACCCGACTGCGTTTGTGGGTGTGAACATCTTGATTTGTGTTTGAACGGCACTTCTCTAGTCCTTAATCCAAGCCAACTGGTTTAAAAGAAAAACTCTTTAACTCCTTAGAGGCATTGGGCCTTCCCTCCACCCCGATCTTCCCGTCCAAGCCTCCGGCCGAGGGGATTCTGAATTACAAATATTTAGAGACAGACCCAGAGGTACAGGAGTCCTCAATGACTTCCCCCAGGACCACGGGGCAGACCGTGTCCCCCAAGCCCACCTCTGGGAGAAAGGGGTATCGGAATGCAATCCGTTGAGCTGAACTCAAAGGGCTTTGGCTGGAAACTATGCGCCACCACGAACTAGGGCAGGAATGTTCCTCGCGGTTGCCCGAGAAAAGCATCATGGACTCTGGGTGTAAGACCCGCCCTCCGCCAGGCTGGTTTGCAAAACACACAGGGCAACAGTATGTGTCCTCAGGAAGCCCGGCCCTTCCGGAGGGTTCCCAGCCCAGACAGGAGGGCGCTGAGGCCAGAGAGGGGCCGGAAGGACTCCCTCCCGCCCTGGGAGGTGGACACGACCGCCAGTTTGCCACGCGGCGGCTGGGAGCGCCTCATTCTCCTCTGCGAGCTGTGTCCCACCAGTGTGGCGGGAGGGTCTCGTTTCGTGTTTTCCTTTCATATGCTTTTCACGCACACAACCTTGAGGGGAGACGGTTGCCACAAATCAGCAGAGTAATTAGTGCCTCCCTTCCTGGCCACCCGGATTCGTTTTCTTGGCTCTAAGTGTATTAGTCTTAAGGAATTTCCTTTGCCAGGAGATAAATTCAAGAAAAGGGCGGCAGAACCCTAAAGCGAGCTGAGTGTTAGTGGCCCTGGACCTGAGACACACTGTCTTCTCCAGCACCCACGCGTCATAAATACGGAGCCGGCCACACATTGGACCCAGGGACGCTCGCCTCCCGCCCACAAATCCAGAGGGTTCCCCCTCCCATCGCCAGCCCGCCTCCACGTCAGGAGAAGATTTATAATAGCAGCACGCCAAGGTGGGGTCTTGTTACAAAAACGTTCTTCTTTGGGAAACACAGGATGAAATATAATTATAATTTAGCCGTACCATTTAGAAGAAACAAACCTGTGTTCTGCACCGCCGGGGTTTGCTAAATCGAAGACCTTTAAATTGATTCCCTTCTCTCCAGTTTGCCGAGAGGCGGGGCCGGGTGGGCGGGGTGGGTCGGCGGGTCTCCGTGTGGTTCTTTGCCACCCGCTGTGGATTAGAAACTCTCCACTGGCATCTAGGGAGACCCTCACCTTGTCCTCAACTCAGAGACACATCCAGATAGCCGTGTTGGCCTCGACCTACAGACGTGTCCAGGCAGCCATCTTGGCCTCGACTTAGACACGTGTCCAGACAGCCATGTTGGCCTCGACCTACAGACGCGTCCAGATAGCTGTCCTGGCCTCAACCTACAGACGTGTCCAGACAGCTGTCTTGGCCTCGACTTAGACACGTGTCCAGACAGCCATGTTGGCCTCGACCTACAGACGCGTCCAGACGGCCATCTTGGCCTCGACTTAGACACGTGTCCAGACAGCCATGTTGGCCTCGACCTACAGACACGTCCAGACAGCCATCTTGGCCTCGACTTAGACACGTGTCCAGCCATGTGGGCCTCGACCTACAGACGCGTCCAGACAGCCATCTTGGCCTCGACTTAGACACGTGTCCAGACAGCCATGTTGGCCTCGACCTACAGACGCGTCCAGACGGCCATCTTGGCCTCGACTTAGACACGTGTCCAGACAGCCATGTTGGCCTCGACCTACAGACGCGTCCAGACAGCCATCTTGGCCTCGACTTAGACACGTGTCCAGCCATGTGGGCCTCGACCTACAGACGTGTCCAGACAGCCATCTTGGCCTCGACTTAGACACGTGTCCAGACAGCCATGTTGGCCTCGACCTACAGACGCGTCCAGACAGCCATCTTGGCCTCGACTTAGACACGTGTCCAGCCATGTCGGCCTCGACCTACAGACGCATCCAGACGGCCATCTTGGCCTCGACTTAGACACGTGTCCAGACAGCCATGTTGGCCTCGACCTACAGACGCGTCCAGACAGCCATCTTGGCCTCAACTTAGACACGTGTCCAGACAGCCATGTTGGCCTCGACCTACAGATGTGTCCAGACAGCTGTCTTGGCCTCAACCTACAGACGCGTCCAGATAGCCGTCTTGGCCTCAACTTAGACACGTGTCCAGATAGCCTTCCGTGCAGGCATGGATCGCCAGAACAAGCTAGGTCCCAGCGTGCTGTGTGACCTGGGAAACAAGTTGTGGAAAGTTGGTCCTGAATCTGCATACATGCTCTTGCATTTTTGCCAGGAAGCAGTAGACCAGCACCCTCAACAACATTCATGCCCAGAGAATGGGGACCCTGATCGTGGTCCTCCAAGCCCGTGGCTGGGAATGAAGACCCCCAAGACCCAAGAGTCCCACTCAAAGTGTCCTTCTGTTTCATCTTGGCACAGACAATGAATGGTCATGTCTGCTTGGCAAATCAGGTCTTTTCCATGACCCCGGACCGCCAAAAAAAACCCATGGTTTTGCCAAGCTGCCTGAACTTTCCTTTTTTAAAGCATAAAATAGCCCTTTCTTTGAAAAGTTGCTACAAACATAAATTAAACTTAAAAATAAGGAAGGTGCTACATTAAGTGTATGAAGACGTAAGATAAATCGGATTCAACCTCACCGGTGTTCTTGAAAACCACGTCAGTTTTGACTGCGTCCTACACTGTAGCCGAGAAGCCCGTGCCCGTAAGAATTTCCGCCATCAGACGGAACGAGGAAAGCAAATTGCAACCAAAGCACCAGCTTAGATGTTCCTGTGTTGCACTTATCCCCGGCCAGACTCTGAAAACATGAAATTAGGGAATCAAAAAGGGAATCCCCAGAACCTTCGAAAACTCCCCAAAGACTCGAGAAAGATGTTGCTATATGTTGAAACATCTGGTCAAACCGTGTAGGACGGGTTTTAGCACACTGGTCAATAATTCCTTGCTCCCGCTCCATCTTTCTGTGTGTGGGTGCTCACAGCTACCACAGGACCATCCAGGACCGACTCAGCCATATCTACGCGTCCTTTCATCTCTGGTGCTAATCAGTGACCCCTCTCCTTAACGACCTCAGTTGTTTTTCTCCAGGATCTGCCCAGACAGAAAACCATGTGTGCCCGGGGCAGTCCCCGGGGGTCCCGAATCTCTCCAGGATCTCTGCCATGTGGGCTCCCCTTGCAGAACTCTGGGGCACATGTGAGCCCCCCTCCCAAACCAGCCCCCTAAATCTTCCTCAGAGGAACAGCCTCTCCTCTGCCCCATGCACTGTGCCTGTCACGTCACCTCTGTGTAACGAATGCTTGCACCAATATAGGATCCAACACATCCATACATCACCCCGTGCTCATCACGACAGGTGCACTCCCTTAATCCCCATCATGCATTTCCCCCAGCCCCCACCCATCTCCCCTCTGGTGGCCATCAGTCTGTTCTCTGTAGTTGAGTGTTTTTCTCGGTTTGACTCTTTTTTCATTGTTGCTTTGTTTTGTTCCTGAAATGTCACCTAGGAGTGAAATCAGACGGTATTTACCTTTCTCTGACGGATTTATTTCACTTTGCGTAACACCTCCCAGACCCACCCGTCTCAGTGCAAGTGACAAGATCTCATTCGTCTTCTTTTTCCATCCATCTGTCCGTGGTCACTTCTTTTTCTTCTTTCAAAAAATTGTTAATGTCTATTTATTTTTGAGAGAGAGAGAGAGAGCAGGGGAGGGGCAGAGAGAGAGGGAGACACAGAATCCAAAGCCGTTTCCAGGCTCTGAGCTGTCAGCACAGAGCCCTACACGGGGCTCAAACTCACACCCGTGAGATCATGACCTGAGCCAAAATCAAGAGTCGGGAAGGTTACCTGACTGAGCCCCCCAGGTGCACCCCCCCCCCCAACAGAAGCGTTTCAAAGCAAGCAATTCAGGGCTGACGAATATCCCATCACAAGGCTGGGCCATTTTTTGTTTATCCGTTCCCATGTCCATGGACACTTGGGTTCCCCGGCCCTCTGGGCTTTGACGGGTGGCACCACTATGAACTTGTGCGTGGGGTTATTTCTTCCCACGCTCGACTTTGCTTGCCCATCGGTGATGCTCACACGTTCCTGCTTGTGTCCCACAGACAAGCTTCATGAAAGACCTGCTCGTTCCGGATATTTGGGGAGGTGAGGGAGGGCTGTGCAGAATCTTCACGGCATCAGTGGCCGTCAGGAGCTCGGTCCCTCGCGCCCTGTACACGTCTGGGCAACAGCGTCCACACGTCAAGCATTTTCCCACGAAAAGGAACCAGAGCTTCTGGGGAGAAATGAATCATCCCTCCAGGGCCGGATGGAGGGAAAACGGGAAGAGATCGCTGTGGCTGGAAGCAAGGCAGCTGAGATTAACGGAGTCTGGGAACCGGCCTGAAAAGTCGCCCGTGGCCAACCGGGGACACGCGGAGCCTCCAACGGGAGAGGAGCAATGTTTGTAACTGATCACAGCACACGGAAACAATTTGGAGAGACGCTTATCCTCAAATCCGTGGGGGACCCTCGAAGAGAGAGAGGACGTGTGTCACCCCCTCAGACACCTACGGGGCCATCTTCTTCCTCACAAGAACAGCGTGAGGGAAGGACACGTTCATTCTGCCCTCGGAGGACTTCATGCAGCCCCCGTGGACTTGTAGGCCACGGTTTTCCAATCCCAGGTGACGCCACGGGCTCAGGCAGGGACCGTCCGTGGACACCAACCAGCTCTTCTTGCTGGCAGGCATCCCCCAGGACCAAAGCATCCCCATAAGGCTCCTCAGTGGCTGCAAATGGGAAAGACACACACCTGTTCAGCGGGGGGACCCAGCTGTCATTGCCCCGCCACCCAGTGACCCGTGTTCCCACGGCCAGCAACAGGACCGAGCGGGACACGGCCCCCGGCACCCCCTGGACGGAAGTTCCTACCACGTCCTCAGGCTGACGTCCATTGCGAGGAAACCGACAGGTGGACTCGTGGGTCCGACCGCCTCGCCTGGGACCACAGGGCGCTCCAGCATCCCGACTTTTGGTGCCATTTGGAGCAGTCGGTGTGTCTGCACCAAGAAAAGCAAGAAAAGTATTTTAAATAGACACCACGCAGGGGCGCCTGGGGGGCTCGGTCGGTTGAGCATCTGACTTTGGCTCAGGTCATGACCTCACAGTTAGTGGGTTCAACCCCTGCATCAGGCTCTGTGCTGACAGCTCGGAGCCCGGAGCCTGCTTCGGATTCTGTGTCTCCCTCTCTCTCTGCCCCTGCCCCACCCACGCTCTGTCTCTCTGTCTCTCAAAAATAAATAAACATTAAGAAAATTTTTAAAATAACAACACTTCACAAGGGAAACAGGGAAAAGCTAACAGCCAGATTGGCAGAACCTATAAACGTTAAAAAATTTTTAATGAGTAAATACACAGAAATATATGTAAAAAGTAATAAATATAATAAACAGCATGTAATAAATATATAATATATAATACATAATAATATAAACAATAAGATAAATATAATGATCAATACAGAATAAATATAAGTAAATATATAATAAAATATAAATATTGTGTAATTTATTATGTATCTATTATTATATATCTATTATATATCTATTATATATCTAAATAAGCACATTTAACACAATTCAAATAAAGCTACTACTTACATAGTTAACTCATATTTATGCAGCACATGTACAAATATAAAGGTATAAATGTATTTCATAACTTATTATATATTTATTGTTTATGTAAATCAGTATATTTAATATGATTCAAATAAAGTTACTGTGTATATAGTTAACTCATACATAACATATAAAATATAAAAATGTGCATATATGAAAATATATAAATATTATATTGTATAATTTATTATATATTTATTGTTTATATACATATATTAAATGATTAAAACAAAGTTACTATTTATATAGTTAACTCATATCATATATAACTTATATAACTATTATATTGTAAAACTCATATATTTATTAATATATAAATACAGTATATAAATTAGTATATAAATACATGTATTGAATGATCAAAATAAATAAAGTTACTATTTATATAGTTAATTCATATCATATATAACATGAAATATAAGTATATATAGAATATATAAATATATTTTATAATTTATTGTGTATAACTTATATAAATAAGTGTATTTAATATGATTTCAATAAATAAAGTTATACAATTAACTCATGATATATAACTTCTATAAGCTATATAACATATAATATTAAATTTTATAATTCATTGTATAGGCAACTTTATATAAAAAACCTCTGTAGCATAATTTAAATAAATAAAATTACCATTCATGTGTTTAACTCATACGATACCTAACTTCTATATAAAATATAAATATACATAAAACGTATAAATGTTACATTTTATAACTTATTGTGTATTATTTATCGTTTTGGACACGTAAATAGATGTAACATGACTTCAGTAAGTCCGGCTGGGATTTGTACACATAGCAGTCCCGTGTCTCACTCGCGTCACACACACACGTGTGACACACGCACGCACACAGGGCAGAAAGTTGTTATCGGAGGCCCCTGGCAGAGCTCTCAGCCCGTGCGTGCACCTGTGGGTGCCTGTGCTTCTCCCCATAAGAAAGGTTTCCGGCTACAGGGACCACAGGCAGTTGTGATGCCCACACGGGCTGAGGTCACAGGTGCCCCCGGGGCCTTGTCCCCGCCCCCCCCCCCCCCCGCCCGCCCACACACCCCGTTCATCCACACACGCCGTGGGTAGAGGCCGTGGTGGGTGCCCTGGGGGGGGGGGGGCGGTCTCACCTGTGCGGGCCCCGACCTGGGCGCCTGGACCGCTCCCGTCCAGGACCCCGCCTCCTGTGTAGCGACCTGCCCCCCGCTCCACGGTGCGTCCTACTCTTCTCTTAATTTAATTTAATTTTCCTTTCTGCCCCCAGAGGAGCTGCAAACAGCTGGGCCCCCTGAGCTGTGTGTCCCCCAGCCCCGAGGACTCTTATTAACTTTCCCTTCTGCTGGCGCTCTGGGACTTGGGCCACATGCAAATACTCCAATTGGTATGCAAACGCCCTGCGTCCCCCTCCTGGAGGCCTCGCACACCTGGACAGGGGCCTGGGGGCAGAGCCCCAGCCTCCCCCGCCCCCTCCACGCCCGCCGCGTGCAGCCCAGAGACTCAGGGGCGGAAACGAGGGCACTGAGGTCAGTTCCAGTTGAGAAGCAGCCCACGGTGCTGGGGGGGCGGGGGGTGGGGGGCGAGGCTGCACCATCAAACCTGCTGGACAAAAAATCAAAACACGGCCACACAGTCCCAGCTCAGCGGGGGGCTTTCACGGAAACACACTCCCACCAGGGAACCCCTCCCACCTCACAAGGAAAACCTGCCCCGGGAGGGAAAATAAGGCTCCAAGCACGGCTTCAGAAAGAGAGGAAACGGCTTAAAAGGGGGGGGGGGTGGTCTCGGCCAGAAGGCAGAGAGCTTCCGGAAGAGCCCGGGGTGCCAGGGAAACGAAGCAGCACGCGGCCTTCTTCCATCCCGTGTTCTGCCGCGGGTCTGTGGGGAGACCCGACTCGAGTGGACAGGCAGAAGGGCCTGCAGGCTGAAGTCAGGCCGGGAAACCCACACGCAGGCATCCGGGGCCGGCCCAACCGTGGCACTGGGGACGGGAGGGGGCGGACGTGGCCCATCCGTGGGGCAGGCCCAGACCTGACACGCGTCTGTGAAATTCAGTTTCACGGATGGCGCCCCAGCGAGGCCACAGACGGGGACCCCAGCTGCTGGAAAGCGTCATCAAGGGCTTTGAAAAGTCTCCAAACTTCCTAGTGGGGCTTCCTTGGTACAAGTTCCCCCAAAATGGCGGCTTGGCCTTACACCCCAGCATCGGATGCCCTGGGTCGGCCTTGTCAGGACGCGCCCCCCCCCCCCCCCGCTCGCCCCTGGGTCTACGGGCGCCTCGAGTCCCACACCGCTCACCCCAGTGCCCCAGACGTGCCCCCAGGACAAGCCTCCCGGACGAACAGACCCCTCCCCTCGCCTCTCCTCTCCGAGCCCAGCAGCCACAGGCTCTGGGGCCACCTCCTCAGGAGAAACACTATCCCAGCGTCTGCACTTTTCTCTCGGAAAACCAGCTGCACACCCGCCCTGTGGGAGCCCTGCCGGGACGCGTCCTCCCTTCTGAGACTCCACGAGCGCACGGGATGCGTCCGACGCTTAGAAATAAACCACTCTGGGGGGGTGGGGTCATGGGAACCTGTTCACCCCCAACACCGGGGCAAAGAACACAGAAGCACAAAACACCAGCCGTCTTTTTCCTTTCCTTTTTTTTTTTTTTGAGGAATGCTGCCTTTTGACTACTCCTCTGGGCGGATTCAGGCTGTGCGTAAAGCTGTTACCCATCACGGTAATTCGCAGACTCTGGCCCGCGCCAGACGGACAATACCCCATTGTTCCCAGCGAGCTGGTCCCACTGCCCCGTAGATGCTGCCCAAACCTCTGGGCTAGGAGAGCCCGCGTGGACCGAGCCCGGCCGGCTCCGAGGGCCCGGGGTGCACACACGTGCTCCAGGACAGAAGGATGCAGACGGGAGGTCAGGGAGGTGACCCCAGAGCTGGCAGGGGTCTAACACCGAGCGCCCCGCCCCCCCAGAGCCCCGCCGGGCACACAGCCCGCAGCCCAGAGCCAGTGGCAGGGAGCTGTCACCTCCCGGAAAAGACGCCAGGGGCCTCGCCTACCTCGCGAGCCTCGGGCAGCGTGGACCTTGATCTCACGGAATTTGCTACTTGGTGATGAACGGACCCGCCCCTTGAAGAGGTGTTCAAACATGCCCCTCCCGACCTGTCGCGGCCTCCTGAGGCACGAAGGAGAAAGCAAACGGTCCCACCCGGCCACAGACACGTGTCTCTCTCTGCCCTGCAGATGTCGGGGGTCCCTGGGGGGCTTTCCTCCTGCAGAGGCCATGTTTTCCGGAAGCCGGTTGGCCTCTCCCCGCGCGCAGGCCGCAGTCCTGGCCCCCCCGGTGAGGGCGGGACCCCACAGCAAACGGACTCCAGAGGTGACCAGGGACCCCGGCGGGGAGGCCTGGGGGGGGGGGGCGCCCCCCCCCCCCCCCCCCGCCAAACACAACACTCTTATATCAGGGTATCATTCGCACCCCAGACCTGCCTCCCCTCTGTGTGCACGTGACGGGTCCCGAGCACACTCACGGTGCTGTAACCCCCACCAGCATCTGCTTCCAGAACATTCTCACATCCCAATGGAGAGCCCGTCCCCATGGGCAGTCCGTCCCGGCCGCTGCCGAGCCCCTCACCCACCTTCTGTCTCCTTCTTGAACTGCCTGTTCTCAGTCCTCTGGGGTCCACGCCGTGGAGGGAAACCCTGGGGCACACGGTGACCCCCCCAGTCCCATTTCTGGGTTTATTCAATGCCGTCCCCACGTGTCTTTACTGGAGGATGACCTCTGTGGACGTCTGTGGACTTGTCAATGGGTCTCAGTGGTCCTGCCCCTCCTGGGTCTCAGAAGCCCTGGCCTTCCTGGGTCTCAGTGGTTCTGCCCTGCCTGGATCTCAGGGGCCCTGCCTGGGTCTCAGTCATCCTGTGCCTCCTGATTCTCAGTAGCCCTGCCTCTCCTGGATCTCAGTGGCCCTGCCCTGCTTGGATCTCAGCAACCCTGCCCCCCCCCTAGATCTCAGTGGTCCTGCCCCTCCTGGATCCTAACAGCCCTGCCCTGCCTCGATCTCAGTGGCCCGGCCCTGCCTGGATCTCAGTGGCCCTGCCCTGCCTGGACCTCAGGGTCCTGCCCCTCCTGGATCTCAGTGGCCCTCCCCTGCCTGGATCTCAGTGGTCCTGCCCTGCCTGGATCTCACTGGCCCTGCCCTGCCTGGATCTCACTGGCCCTGCCCTGCCTGGATCTCAGTGGCCCTGACCCTCCTGGATCTCAGAAGTCCTTCCCTGCCTGGATCTGACTTCTGGTCTCCAGAGGTGGGAGCAGCTTATCGCCCAGCCTGGAGGGCAGAGCCCAGAACGACAGCAGTTGGAAAGCCAAAGAGCAGAGGAAACTGCAGGTCGCAGACTTGTGTGAACCGTCGTTGCCCTGTGTTCCTGGAAACTGCACGGTTAAGAATTTCCCCACAGACTTCGTGTTCCGGGAACGGGCTTCCCGAAAACATACCCCGTGCCCCCTACCCCCATGTACGACTCAGTCACGACTTACAGGCACCCCCCCGTGTGTCTCTGACAAGCCAGACAGGGACCCTCCAAATCCCGTCCTTTGCCTGCCTGCACCTCTGTCCCCGCGCATGGGTGGGGACAGACGCATGTTGACAGAGCTGAATCGGTTCCTGTCCCCCAGCTGGTGGGGGGTCACCCCACAAGCTCATCCCGCGTGCACCCCCAGTTTCTTTCTGGACTGGGTTTTGCATTTGACGTCCTCAAAGAAGCCAAGAGACAAACAAACAAACAAAAAAACACCGGAAAACCCTGCTTTCTGAGGAAGCCTCTGCCGAATGTGTTCCAGGAAAATAAGACCAGGGAGGACACAGGCGGGGGGTGGGGGTGGGGGAGGCAGCGTGCACACAGGCCGGCGGCCAAGGGAGCCCCCAGACGGGTGCACCCGGGATGCTGTGTGGCTCGACTGTGGAGTGACGGACGGATGTGCACGGGGGATAAAAGCACACACAAGCGTGCAAGCACACGCACACACGTGTGCAAGCAATGCCAGGAGCACCGGACAAGGTCAGGGGCCGCATTCATGCTGGCGCACTGACTGTGACGTGCGTTAAGGATTTCTAAGCACACGGATTCAGGAATTGCCAGTGTTTTATGGGGGTGGGAGGTGTTAGCACCGTCCTTGAAATAACGCCCCGAGGGGAAGACCTGGGACTCCCTACTGGGACACTGGCCTGGGTGCTATCACTCATTCGTTGATTCATTCATTCACGCCACAAGCATTCCTTGAGCACATCCAGGAGCCTGGCTGTGTCGTTCGCATCGGAAAGGCCGCCCTAAGTAACACAGACACAACCCTACCCTCCTAGGGCGTCCGTCTAACGGGACGAGGACACAGCGAGCAGAGTAGGGACACGTATCTCGTGCCACGTGGTCAGGATGCGTGTGGATGTCCTAAAACAGGGTGGGATGGGGTGGGGGGTACGTGGCGCCCCGGTGGGGTGGTCTCCATGTTAAAGAACAGGGACATGTGGGGGTCGTTGAGAAGCTGAGTCTTTGCAACAACCAGACCAAGGGGAAGGAAGCACTATGTGGACATCTGAGAAGCGTTTGAGGCGCACATAAGAGCCCGTGCAAAGGTCCTGGGGCAGAGGGACCACGTCAGCAGCTCTGAAGGAAGGGACCGAGCTGACGTGGTACACGGAGGGAAGGCTGGTCTCCCACATCAGACCCTGTCCCAGGGACTATGGGTGAAAACACGAACGGGGGTTTTCATGCCCCAGACTTGGCATATTTCTGCAACCCCATCCAGTAATATCCCCTAAAATTTATTCACACCTGCACCGGATTCCTGAGGCTGAACAGACCCACGAAACTGAAGTGAAACCCTGCTGCTGCTGGGTCTCAGGAGGGCAGTTACCTCCCTCTGGACACGACCCCTCAGCCATGGATTTCCTGTGTACAGCACCCAGCCATCCACTGGCTTTCAAGCACACACAGGCATTCAGTTATTTCTTTCACTGCTGTTGTCAGTTAACAGATTTAATTTTCTAGGGCTGTCTTAGGGTCAGAGAAAGCAGGGACGTGCCCATATAAGCCCCGCACGCGCACTCCCCGTGCCCCGCAGTTACTAACTTTGCGCTTTGGGTGGAGCGTTCGATCCAGATAAACCCATCCTGCAGCACGGCTGACGGAAGCCCGGGTCACCCCTAGTGCTGCAAATTCCATGGGTTTGGACACACGTTTGATGACAGGGACCCCCGCCCCCACTGCGGTGCCACACTCAGACACCACGGCCCTAACAACCCTGTGCGCCCTGCCGACGCATCGCGGCCCCTCACGCACCTGACTCAATTACACGTCCTGTTCTGGGCCTGATTCCCACGAAGCCTTACGCTCCTGTTCCTTCCTTTAGGGTCTTTTCAAATAAGTACCGTAATCACAGCAACTCAGCAGAGAAGCTGGCACCTTTGTGCGCGGCCGGGGCTCCCACGTGCTGGCCACAAACATCGGGGGCCAAGCCCTGAGCCGGGGGCATTGTGTCTCATCCAGGACCGTGCATGGGGCAGACATCCGTGGGCCCCCAGAGCTGCCGCTGCAAAACCAGGTTGCGCAGGAAGGCGGCCTCCGGTGCTGGATGCTCGCCCCCGAGACGCGCCCCCGGACCATGCGCAGCAACCACACACGCAGTCTGCGCATTCGGTGCACCAACAAGGCCAAGGCTCTGTGCATTGATCCAGCCTGAGGCGCTACACTCTGTCCCGCGCGGTGCCAGACGCACTTTAACTCGTGCGCGTGCGCGGCCACTAGGACGCACCTGCCCAAACCCGTCTGTCGCCAAATAAGACCCCACCGTGGTGCGCGCTGAGTGCACTTTCCGTTAGTTTCGTTTTTTATTCCATTTCTTCACCTCTGGCCACACGTGCCTGGCCTGGCCACGCCGGTGGGAAGGGTCCCTCGGATGCGCTGGGGCAGGGAACTTACTGGTGGCACATTCGTGGCAGAGGACTCTAAAACGTAACCAGAACGAGGCTCCTGGCGGCTGCAGGTCGGAAAACACTGGAGGCTTTTTATAATGAATGCAAGAAAAGAGAAGAGGAAGTGGGGGCTGAAGCTGCGATGTGAGCAAGGTTCATTCACCTCAGGTTAAAGAAAACACGTGGCCGGACCGAAGCGCGAACACCCACCAGGAGTCACGGCCCGTTGTGAGAAGCTCGTTTGCCGGAAAGCCCAGGTCGCTCGACGCGTTTCCCGAGGCGTCGGTTCCCCTCGCCAAGTGCGCGAGGAGCCCCGGACTCATGTCCCCAACGTCACCAAAGCAAGACGCCCATGGGGCGGTGCTGCGTGCATGCGTCTGAGCTCGCTTGTGCATGCGCGCATGTGTACGTGTACGTGCGCGCGTGTGGGTGCGTGCGAGTCCCTGCATGTGTGCGTGTGCGCACATGTGCGTGTATGCATGGGCGCACACGTATCTGCGTGTGCGTGCATGTGTGCACGTGTGCATGTGTATGCGTTCGTGCATATGTGCGTGCGCATATGCGTGCGTGCGTGTGCGATTATGCGTGCGCATATGTGTGCGCGCGCACGCGTGTGTGCGTATATGGTGACGGGGATGAACGTTTGGGCACGTTTTCTGTGATGAAGGGCGTGCGTGCACATGTGTGCATGTATGTGCGTGCGCCCATGCACGTACGCGTGGTGACAGGGATGCACGTTAGGCGTGTTCCCTGTGTCCGTGAGGGACATGAGTGGTTGCGAAACATCAGGTCGGAAGCAGCTGGAGTCATCGCGTGGGGGGGGGGGGGGGGGGGGCGGGGGGAGCAACGGGACAAACGCACGTGACCGGCACCCCTGCCCTGATCGTGTGCAGACAGCACAGGCCATTCTGGGGGCCCCAGGAGCCCTTCCCCCCAGCTTCCTTCCAAGACCCGCCCGCGGTCTCCGCCCCGATTGGCAACCGCCGTCCTCGCGTCTGGGCTCTCCCCGTTTTAAGAAATACTTTAGGGGCACCTACGTGGCTCAGTCCGTGAAGCATCTCACTCTTGATTTTGGCTCAGGTCGTGACCCCAGGGTCGTGGGATCGAGCCCTGAGTCAGGCTCGGTGCTGAGTGTGGAACTTGCTTGAGATGCTTTCGCTCTCCCTCGCCCTCTGCCCCTCCCCTGTGCGCGCTCGCTCTGTCTCTCTCGACATGAACATAAAAAAGAGATACTTTCAGCATCTACACACGCATCCCTAAAACACCAGGCGCCCACGCAGAGTCCCCTCCTTCGGACGAAAGACGTGCCAGGGGCCTTAGGAACCCCGTGTGCTGAAACACACAGCCCGGATGTTAGCAGGAACAAGGGCTGCGTTACGTATACGTATTTCTTACGTCACACCGTGTGCATTTTCACGGCTGCACGCGGTGGCGCTACGAGGACGTGGCAGAGGCCCTTTACACGGGGCGTGTGCAGCCACGTCTCCAGGCATCGCAGACAATACCTAGACACGTCCCTGAACGCGGGTCCTGGTGCACCTGCCACGGGGCCTTCTCCGGGCACGTCTCTGGGCACGTCTCTGGGCCCGTGGCATGTGTGAACAGACACGGACGAACGTCCCAGCGCCCATCGTATTGTGGTGTCTACGCGCCCGTGCGTCTGTCTTGTCTCTGGGCCAGCAGCCCGTTGTCTCGTTATTACCCAGCCCTCTGTCTCCATCAGAGACGTCATTTCTGTCCTTGTTCCTGGTGGGCTGGGTTTTCCCACCGTGAGCCCAGCTTGTGTTGCTGAGAGCAGCCCCACTCGAGCCAGACACACTCTCCTCACGTAATTCTGCCTTTGGTCTGGACGCACCTTGTAAGGACCTTTGCACATGTGCTCCGACGTGAGATCAGCCCCCAATTTCCACCCGTTACGTGGTTCGTTGCAACCAATCCCACGCTGGCCTCACAAAATGAATTCGCAGTTTTGTGGAGGCATTTGCCTCGGATCGGAACTAGTGGGGGGTTTTCTCACGTGTTGGGTACAATCCACTGGGGACCCCGATGGGGCCAGAAGTTTGCTTCCAGAAAACAGTCGTGTCTGAGCCCTGTTCCCACGCTTCCCATGATCAAGACTGATGTGGGCTTTCTGGCTCTTTGTACATCAATTTGGGTAAGATGTATTTTTCTCAGAACATCTGTCTGTCGCCTTTCAGTCTTCAAATGTGTCAGTAGAAACTTGTCCGTAAGAATAACCTTTTACTGGCACCTGGGTGACTCAGTCGGTTCAGCGTCCGACTTTGGTTCTAGTCACCATCTCACGGTTCGTGACTCCAACCCCTGCATCAGGCTCTGCGCTGACAGCTCAGAGCCCAGAGTCTGCTTCGGATTCTGTGTCTCTCTCTCTGTAAAAAAATAAACATTAAAGAAATTCTGCGGCGGGGGGCACCTCGGTGGCTCAGTTAACCTTCCGGCTTTAGCTCAGGAAGGGGTTCAAGCCCCGCGTCGGGCTCTGTGCTGACAGCTCAGAGCCTGGAGCCTGCTTTGGATTCTGTGTCTCCCTCTCTGCCCCTCCCCTGCTCGTGCTTTGTCTCTGTCTCTCTCAAAAACAAATAAACATTAAAAAAGCACTCACTGATCCACACAGCACACACAGCTTAGCGAGGGAGAAAAAGCCTACCATCCACGATGACGCAGGTGCGTCTGGAGGCTGCGTGCACCGGGTGAAGCGAGCCTCCCACAGGCTCCCGGGTTCTTCGTGTACATGTGACTCCGTTTTACCAGAATTCCTGGGCGTTCCTGGGCATCCGATGCCCCAGTGCTGGGTCTCGCTGACCGAGTCCGCTGTCCGTCTTTTGTGTTTTATGCCTCATCTTTCCTGTGTGGTCTTTTCTTCTGTAATTTTTTAATGTTTATTTATTTTTGAGACAGAGTGTGAGCAGGGGAGGGGAAGAGAGAGAGGGAGACACAGAATCGGAAGCAGGCTCCAGGCTCTGAGCTGTCAGCGCAGAGCCTGATGCAGGGGTTCAAGTCACGAACCGTGAGATCGTGACTGGAGCCAAAGCCGGACGCTGAACCTACTGAGCCACCCAGGCGCCCCCTCTGTGTGGTCTTGGTGGCCCTGCTTCTGTGTCCCCGACACGAATGTTCAGACCGTGAGTTCGTGTTGGTTCCTCACAGGCAGTGAACACAGACAGACCTGTAGCTCATACGGGCTCACAGAGAGAAAAGAGACTCCCAGAAGGCAGACACCCCTGGGCTGGTGGCGGTGCTGCTAGGTCAGGGCAATGAGGGTTCGCCCCCCCCTGCCGAAAATCGGGGCCACGTATGGGCCTGAGCAAGAGGCAGCCCCAGCGGGAGCCCTGTGGTGTTTCCTTGGGAAGACTGAGCCCAACCTAAGCTGCTGAGTACGGGGACACCCTTCTCCAGGGACCCGAATCCGTCCTTGGCCCCACTGGACACAGTCAGGGCTCAACAGGGTGGGGTGGGGCCGACACGGGCTGGGCTCACATCCTGGACCCTCGTGTGTGTGCTGTGTGGCCTCCGGGGACTCACCTGACCTCTCTGTGCCTTGGGTTCCTCATGCGGAATGTGAGTACACGTTCTGACCACCTGTCCTGGTCCCTCTGAGCCAGGACCCCACGAGCTGAGTGCACATTCTGACCACCTGTCCTGGTCCCCCCGAGCCAGGACCCCCACTGGCTGAGTACACGTTCTGACCACCTGTCCTGGTCCCCCCAAGTCGAGACCCCCATGAGCTGAGTGCACATTCTGACCACCCGTGGACTCACGTGTGCATGAGGGGGGGTCCCCACGAGCTGAGTAAATGTTCTGACCACCTGTCCTGGTCCCTCCGAGACGGGACCCCTACGAGCTGAGTGCATGTTCTGACCACCTGTCCTGCTCCCTCCGAGCCGGGACCCCCATGTGCTGAGTAAACGTTCTGACCACCCGTCCTGGTCCCTCTGAGCCGGGACCCCACGTGCTGAGTAAACGTTCTGACCACCTGTCCTGGTCCCCCCGAGTTGAGACCCCCATGAGCTGAGTGCACGTTCTGACCATCCGTCCTGGTCCCTCCGAGCCGGGACCCCCACGAGCTGAGTGCACGTTCTGACCACCCATCCTCGTCCTTCCGAGCCGGGACCCCCACGAGCTGAGTAAACGTTCTGACCACCTGTCCTGGTCCCTCCGAGCCAGGACCCCCACGAGCTGAGTGCACGTTCTGACCACCCGTCCTGGTCCCTCTGAGCCGGGACCCCACGGGCTGAGTACACGTTCTGACCACCTGTCCTGGTCCCCCCGAGTCGAGACCCCCATGAGCTGAGTGCACATTCTGACCACCCGTCCTGCTCCCTCCGAGCTGGGACCCCCACGAGCTGAGTTCACGTTCATAAACTCTATCTGTCCTTCCCCTCACAGTCGGTCATCTTTGGGCTCTAACTGGAGAGTCAGCGACACACTCGGGAAGGTATTTTCCCTCCCCAATGCTGTCCTCCCAGCCTGCCCCTTGGGCAGCTCAGCTCGGGATACCAGCACCCTGTGTCCCAGGACCCCCACGCCCAGCGTGCATGCATGCTGGAGACTATTTGCAGCTGTGTTGCAAGAAAGAAAGAAAGAAAGAAAGAAAGAAAGAAAGAAAGAAAGAGAAAGAAGGGAGGAAAGAAAGAAAGAGAAAGAAAGAAAGAGAAAGAAAGAAAGAAAGAGAAAAGAAAGAGAAAGATAAGAAAGAAGGAAAAGAAAGAAGGAAGAAAGAGAAACAAGAGAGGAAAGAAAGAAAAAAAGAAAGAAAGAGAAAGAAAGAAAAAAGAAAAGAAAGATAAGAAAGAAAGAAAGAAAGAAAGAAAAGAAAATCGAGGGAGGAAAGAAGGAAAAAGAAAGAGAAAGAAAGAAAGAAAGAAAGAAAGAAAGAAAAAGAAAGAAAGAGAAAGAAAGAAAGAAAGAAAGAAGGAAAGAAAGAAAGAAAGAAAAAGAAAGAAAGAAAAAGAAAGAAAGAAAGAAAGAAGGAAAGAAAGAAAGAGAAAGAAAGAAAGGAGGAAAGAAAGAAAGAGAAAAGAAAAGAAAGAGAAAGATAAGAAGGAAGAAAGAGAAAGAAGGGAGGAAAGAAAGAAAGAAAGAAAGAGAAAGAAAGAAAAAAGAAAGAGAAAGAAAAGAAAGAAAGAAAGAGAAAGAAAGAAAGAAAGGAGGAAAGAAAAAGAAAAGAAAAGAAAGAGAAAGATAAGAAAGAAAGAAAAGAAAGAAGGAAGAAAGAGAAAGAAGGGAGGAAAGAAAGAAAGAAAGAAAGGAGGGAAGAAAGAAAGAAAGAAAGAAAGAAGGAAAAAGAAAGAAAAAAGAAAAGAAAGAGAAAGATAAGAAAGAAAGAAAGAAGAAAGAAGGAAAGAAAGAAAAGAAAGAAAGAAGGAAGAAAGAGGAAGGTAAGAAAGAGAAATAAAGGGAACAAGAAAGAAAGAAGGAAAGAAAGAAAAGAAAGAAAGATAAGAAAGGGAAAGATAAAGACAAAGAAAGAAAGCAGGAAAGGAAGAAAAAGGGATGGAAAGAGAGGCGATGGAGGAGATAGGAGGTAGATGATTGATAGGTAGGTAGGTAGATAGATACAGGGGTGGATGGGCGGATGGGTGGAGAAGGGTGATGGGTGGATAGGGACATAGATGATCGATACGATGGAGGGACGGATGGGTGGGTAGGTAGGTAAATGACAGATCCATACATAGAAGGTCGGTGGATAGACTGGTGGATAGACGGGTAGGCGGATAGATGACGGAGGTGGATAGATAGCCATTGATGAGAGATAATAGTTGAGACACAAGCAGATAGAAATGGGTATAAAATCGACGTTAACAGGCACGCGAACTCTGACAGCCTCATGGAACTGTCCCCTCGCGGAAGCAGCAGACCCTCCGTGCGCTCCAGACCTTCTGGAAAGCTCGCCACCCTCCAGCGCGGCAGGGAAACCCGCCCCGCGAGCCGCCCGAGAAGTCCGCACCGGCCACGTGGTCGCCACAAGGCACAGGCACCCCCCCCCCCGTTTCACACCTTCTGCACTCACCTTGCGCACAGCGCAGCACACCCCCGCAGCCCAGCGTCCCCTCTGCATTTGCAAAGACACGGTTGACCGTCAGAGCGCCCAGAGCCCTTGGGGGAAGTCGGGTGGGGGGCGCCTCGGGGGTCGTTGTCTGTGTTGGAAAAACAACACGCCCTAGTGCGAGCATATAGACCTCGACAAGCTGTCTGGGAACAAAGCACCCACAGGATTTGCACACGTGCCCTTCGTACGTTTGCTGATCCCAGGTGGGAGGTCCTGTAAACCGTAGGCCACGTCTGGTGCTCACACTTGGCCCTCTTCAATCCGAAGCCACGTCTGGAAGGAAACACGTTTTGTGCAAATAACAGGACACGTGTCCGACCGGCAACTCCCGTAGGAACAGGAAGTGATGTCTCCGCACACGAGCTGGCGGCCTCATCCTGAACAACTCCCCTCCTTTCCTCCCTCCGCCTGCCTACCTCAAGGTGGCAAAGCGGCTGCCACTCCTCCGGGCATCGCAGCCACATTCAAAGGCAGGAATGAGGAGACGCGGAGTGACAAAGGAGGCAGGTCCTTAGGACTGGCGGTGACAGAGGTGACGCGTCACCCACCCACCCCCAAGATGTCTTCACAAGCGGTTCCCGATGCTTCCCCCAAATACGACCCGTGTTCGGAGGCGCCTTCCGGGGACTCTCCGGGGTCTACCCATCCGGGCGCCCCTGACGCTTGACACGGGCACCAACTTCGAGTTTCAGCTGAAAACGCCGCAGTTCAATCAGGATGCTTCACGCATTCCGCTCCCGTGGGGACCCCGTGGTTTTTTTTTTTTTTTTTATTAGTGGGCTGAAAATAAAAATTAAAAAAAGCTGACATGTTTGTTTTTTTAATACAGGGTGTAACTTAATTAATTAACTCTAAAACCCAGAATATAAAACAGATTGGCGGTCGTCGAAAGTACACCAATTGATTTTTTTTCCCCTTTTTACACAAAGCATTGCATAATTTATCCGTATTATTAATTTATGTATTAGCTTCCTTTGGAAAAGCTCATAATACCTCTCCAACTTTGGTGTCTTATTAAACATTCATAATCGCCCTCGGAGGCAGGGAAGAGGCAACTATTATTATATTATCAAACAATTTCTCGGGAAAATCTATAATTGGAATAAAACGCAATTTCAAGCAGCCAAGTCATGCCAGAGAAAAGGTGACACCGGGATAATTTATGATCCGCTTTCCTGCTACTCAGCACAATTTAGCGGTGGAATTAATCCTGTCCAGCCCGCGTATGGAGTTGCTAACTATTGAGTGACCACCGCTGCCGCAGCGAACTCCCTGTCGGCGGGCAGGGGACCGAGGGGTCGTGCCGCGGGAGCACCTGTTCCTAGGGCCTCGAGTAATGGGATGCATGAGCACGGGCCACGACTGTTCTGTCCCCTTGTGGGACCTCGGACCATGCACCTTGTGTGAAATGCAGGGGCTCCAAGAGGTCCCCGTGGGGCTCCCGGAGGCCCCCAGCGTCCTTCGGGGACTCCGCGGTTGTCTGACGTGCACCCACTTCTGAGGTTCTAAGTTAGTTAACGTGGGTTTACTGCTGGTCTCGGGAGAAGACCCAAGCCATTCGTCACTCACATACGACACCCAGGGCTCATCCCAAAAGTGCCCTCCTTAGTACCCATCACCCTTCTACCCACCCGCCGCCACCTTCCCCCCAGCAACCCTCAGTGTGCCCTCTGTGTTTAAGAGCCTCTTATGGTTCGCCTCCCTCTCTGCGTTTATCTCACGTTTCCTTCCCTCCCGTAGTTTTTCTGTGTTTCCTCCAATTCCACATAGGAGTGAAATCATACGACGTCTGTTTTTCTCGGCCCGACTAATCTCGCTTAGCATGACCCCCTCCAGTTCCATTTTCCAGCATCATCACGTGGCTTCTCTCCAGGGGCCGGCGTGGACATTGACCACCTTAGACTTACCTCTGCGGTCGTCACGCCACAGGACCTCGTATCACGACGTGGACGAACCATCCGCAAATCTGTGCGGCGTCCCCCGTGCGGATAATTCCAGGCGGCATCGGGAATATCCAGTCGGATATTCTGCAGTTGGAATTATCCAGCTGTACCGCGTTCCGATGCAAGTTCGCGGACACGGGCATTTGCGTCTCGTGGGATTTTCGCTTGCCGTCCACTCTCGCCCGACCTTGGTGGTCTGAGCACTCAAAAACGGAAACTGTGTTCTCAGGCTGGCCAAGGCCAGCAGCAGCTAGGAGGTCACATCTGGCCCTCGGGCTGTCCTTTGCCGACCCGTGGTCTAAGCCGTCGATGACAGTTTCGTGTGGGAGCTGGATGTCCCTCTGGCAACTGGGGGGACCTGCCTGGAGTTGTGAGGAGAGCCCACCGTCCCAGGAGAGCTGGGACCCCACAGGAGCAAGGAGAGCTGAGACCCCGCAGGAGCAGGGAGAGCTGGGACCCCGCAGGAGCAGGGAGAGCTGCGACCCCGCAGACCCCTTGTGGGAGCCCATGGAGGGCGGCCGCCCGGGAGGCGGGCTGGTCCCCCTGTGCAATTTTCTTGCGATTTCCAGGACCTGTCCTTCCGCAGATGATGCTGTGCTGCTGAAACGTCCAAGCTTCTCCTCGTGGCTCGGGCTTCCCGGCACCCAGCCCCACGCAGGAGCCACCCAGGGTCACCCCATCAGGACAAAAGACGCCGTTGACACCCGTGAAATTGCAAGGAGTGGAGGGGCCCCGTGTCAGACCCAGGGCAGAGACACAACATCCACTTCTCACGATGACGCACAGACCCTCCTGCACAAGCCCCGACCCCCACCGTCACGGGCTCGTCTCTGCCCAGACCTCGTCTTACCCACCCCTGCATGCACCCCGCCCGCCCGCCCGCCTGCCGAGAGCCAGGGGACCTCTGTTAGTGATTCCTTTGCACAGCAGCGCCCCGGGGCCCCCGGCTCTCCAGAGGGGCCGTGCCCTCTTTCATTGTGCACTTGCCGATTCGGCAACTCCCCCAAGGGCATGGCTCACCCCCAACACCAATGCTCGGGGCCCCCCTTGGTGACTTTGCTACAGTAGAATTTCCATCCCCCTTCCCTGCCAAGGACCTTGGGGTTCCATTTAGGGCCCAGGGGCAGCGTCCAGAGGCGCTCGCCCACCCAAGACCCTTAAGGGACCCCATCCGCAACGTCCCTTTGCCGTGGAAGGTAGCGAATCATAGGATGTGGGGATCGGCACATAGACGTGACAGGGGGGCACTATTCTGTCCCCCACATGGGAAGCAGGGCGAGGACGCCTTTGGGGACGTTGTTCTGTGCACCACACGGGCATCGGGATGTGCACATCTCGGGGGACATGATTGTCACCACCACGGGCGGGGCTGGACATGTCACAGAACAACACAGAGCAGCACTGGATGCGAACTCCGTGAGGTGTAGACTGGCCTGCAAAGGAGAGAAAACTCTGGAAAGGCTTCGATCAGGGAGAGGGCGCCTGTCTGGGGACGGGCCACGCTGCCGTGTCATTTTCTCTGTGACCAAGGAGTCCGTGGCACGGGGTCCACCTTGCTCTCCCAGCTCTGGTGTCCGTGGGACTGCGGGTGAGATCTGGGGCCCCACCCGGCACGCCGTGCCCCTGCGAGTAAAGCCTCCTCTTCGGGATGCTGACGTGCCTGGGGTCTGAGCAGGGATGCCCGAGAACATCCTCCCGCCTGCTCCGTCCTCCCTGTTCCCAAGTCCTCCCCATCCTCCTGACCTTCTCCAGCTGCCATCACGCCTGCCATCATGGCCACAGGCCTCCCAGGGCCTAGCCACATGCCAGCTTCCAACTGCAGCCGGGAATCTGCAGATGGGTCCCCTCCTGGAGCCACGCAGACCCTAGAAGGGAGTGTGTCCTGAGTGTGTGTCTGGTGTTGTGTGCTCATGTCCTGTGTGTGCACCGTGTGGTGTGTGGGTGTGTGTCCACACACCGACCCGAGATAACACCCCGAGGCAGGCCCGGGCCTTCTCCACTGCCCTCTGTGACCTAGTGAGGATTTTGCTCCCGAGGAGGCACCTTCCCTGAAGACGCCTCACGGCCCCACCATGACCCCTCATGGCCCCTCATGGCCCCCCACGACCTCTCATGACCTCCCATGACCCGCCACGGCCCTTCAAGGCCCGCCACAACCCCCATGACCCCACAGGGCCCCCCCACGACCCCTCACGGCCCCCCACGACCTCTCATGACCTCCCATGACCCCCCATGACCCCTCATGGCCCCTCATGGCCCCCCACGACCTCTCATGACCTCCCATGACCCGCCACGGCCCTTCACGGCCCGCCACAACCCCCATGACCCCACAGGGCCCCCCCACGACCCCTCACGGCCCCCCACGACCTCTCATGACCTCCCATGACCCCCCATGGCCCTTCATGGCCCCCCACAGCCCCCCCACAACCCCCACGACCCCACACGGCCCCCTCACGACCCCTCATGGCCCCTCATGGCCCCCCCACAACCCCCACGACCCCACACGGCTCCCCCATGACCCCTCATGGCCCCTCACGGCCCCCCACGACTTCTCATGACCTCCCATGACCCTCCACGGCCCTTCACGGCCCCCCACATCTCCCACGACACCACACGGCCCCCCCATGACCCCTCATGGCCCCTCACAACCCCCCATGGCCCCCCATGACCTCCCATGACCCCCCACGGCCCTTCATGGCTCCCCGCGGCCCCCCACAACCTCCACGACCACACACGGCCCTCCACGACCTCCCACAGCCCTTCACGGCCCCCCACAACCCCACACGGCCCCCCAAGACCCCTCATGGCCACTCACGGCCCCCACGACCTCTCATGACCTCCCATGACCCCCCACGACCCCCCACGGCCCCCCACGGCCCCCCACAACTCCCACGACCCCACACGGCCCCCCCACCACCCCTCATGACTCCTCATGGCCCCTCATGACCTCTCATGACCTCCCATGACCCCCCACGGCCCTTCACGGCCCCCCACAATCCCCACGACCCCACACGGCCCCCCATGACCCATCATGGCCCCTCACAACCCCCCATGGCCCCCCATGACCTCCCACGACCCCCCACGGCCCTTCATGGCTCCCCGTGGCCCCCCACAACCCCCACGACCACACACGGCCCTCCACGACCTCCCATGGCCCTTCACGGCCCCCACAACCCCCACAACCCCACAAGGCCCCCCACAACCTCTCATGGCCCCTCACACCCCCCCACGGCCCCCCATGACCTCCCACGAACCCCCACAACCCCACAAGGCCCCCCACAACCCCTCATGGCCCCTCACACCCCCTCACGGCCCCCATGACCTCCCACGAACCCCCATGGCCCCCCACAACCCCCACGACCCCTCATGGCCCCTCACACCCCCTCACGGCCCCCATGACCTCCCACGAACCCCCATGGCCCCCCACAACCCCCACTACCCCACACGGCCCCCAAGACCCCCCACATGTGCTCCTTCAGCACAGACGCACATGGCAGGGCCTGGGGCTCATCTGTGCCCCCCTCTGGGCCCCACCCTGTTCCTGACCGCTCTCCGGTCTCTGCAGTTCTGGGGAGCACACACCCCTGCCCGGGGTCTCCCCGAAACCTGTCCTCTCTGCTACAGGCACCCAGGTTAACACGTGGAACCCCGGCAGGAACCCGGCTGTGCACGAGCCTTGGGAGCCCCACCGGCTTGGTCCCCGTCCCCGCCGCGCACGTGGATGGCGGTCCCAGCGGCCGCGTCCACTGGCCCCCGGTTTTGTGCTGAGTTATCGAATTAGACCGTCGGTGGCGGGTAAGGTGCGCGTGGGGACGGGGACGATCCGGCTTCACAAACGTATAAGGGACTGAGCTGGGAGCCTCACGCACGATGCAGTCAACAGTTCACAAGTCAGCTGCGTCCAGACTCCACGCGGGCGGGGACTTCCTGGGCAGCACGAGGCCGTGGGGCTTGGGGCCGGGGCGGGGGACGCTCGCGGGACCTGAGATTTGCAGTCAATTTGCATCTGACGGTCTACACCGCGTCCCATGGCCCGGGAAGGGCCACGAAAGCCCCCATGGCCCGGGAAGGGCCACGAAAGCCCCCACAGCGCGAGGCTCCCCGGCAGACAGCCCGGCTGCTCTGTTTCTCGCACGCCCCGCTCTGCTCCGGAGGGCTTTGGGGACCAGCCCTGCCCCCGGGCCGGGGATCCTCATTCTTGCCCGGATTAAGAGGATTAAACACCATTAAACGCCCCCGCCCCCGTCCTCCTCCAGCAGAGGCCCAGCCTGGCTCCCCTCCTTCCCCCCCAGGCCGGCTTGGCCCACTGACCCAGCACCAACAAAGGGAACCTTAGCATGACAAAGGCCCCGAATGCTTCCCCACCACACACGGCCCCGACGGGGGACCAAGGCCATTGTTGCAAACTCCACCGCAGGCCGCCCAGACCTTTTTCTGTTGTCGTTTTGTGTCCTTTTTTTCTTTTTTTTTTTTTTAATGTGTCCCACCCGGAGCGCAAGGTGTCATATTAATTATTTAAATCTCGGGTATATTTCGGGAGGCATCCTCCGAGATCCCCGTTTGCTGCCAGAAGGCCTCGAATCTCGCATTCGCCCTTGTTAATTTGATCTCCCTGAAGAGACCAGCCCAACAGGAACGCGGACAAAACTTCCCGACCGTCGCTACCTGTCTCCTGCCCGAACGTGCACCTGGTTCCGCGCAAGGCAGCAGAAAACCCAAACACAGGAGGAGTTTAAACAGCTTCAACGGCCCGGGCGGCACGGAGAGTTCAACGCCCCTCGCCCGGGTTGCCTGCGAGCCACGGGATGCGGCAGGTGGGGGGCTGGGGAGCCTGCTTTATTTATTTATTTATTTTCGGGGGGGAGGCCAGGACGGGGGACGGGGGCTGGGCGGCCACGGATGTCGGCTATCACAGCGCTCCCCGGCAGCATTGATGTCCCCTCATTAAGGACCTTGTTTCCCCGCACGGCGGGCGCTGATGAAACGGAAAGGCCCCGGGTTCCTGTGCGAGACGATCCCCCGCACGGAGGGGCCCCGGCCACGCCTGAGCCTGGAGCTCAGATCCAGGAGGGTCACCGCCGAGGGCCTGCCTTGTTAAAATTCCCTCTCATTTACATTTCCCCGGGCTGCGGAGGCTCCAGCGACAAGAAAAATCGGAAAGTTAAGCGGGCCTCGTGGAAGATGAAATCCATCATTCTTCGCTGACAGCCGGGGTCTCAGAACGCGCCTTCTCCGCTGTGAGTCTGTGCGAAGCGGAAATCAAAGGGACGCCCACATCCCAACTTTGCACGCCCCAGCCCGAGCGCGGCGTCCGCGACTTTCCCCAGCCGGCTGCCCCCGCCACGCGCACAGCCTTCATTAGCCGGCGAGCTCCGGGCCCGGGCACACACCGCGGCCCTTTGAAGGGCTCGATGGCATGTCAACCTCGGGTCAGAAGCGGTTTACGAACTTGCAGAGACGGGGACATGGAAATTTCCGGAGGGGTCTGGATTTGGGGTGTCTAAATAACACACACACCATTGCAGGCTTTCGGGTGTTTTTTTTTTTTCCTTTTCTATATTTTTCAGCATGCATATTTTACGGTGGATTTACCGGCTGTGAAATAATTGGGATTTACAGCTGTTAAGATAATGAGATGCTCTCTCTCTGTCAGGCACTTAGCAGGGGGGAAAAAAAAGGAAAAAAATAACAGAGCTGCTCCCTGCCAGGAGATCCCAGAGGACCAGATCAGGACTCATTTATCCCCGGGTCCCCAGGGTCCAGTTCAACGCCTGGGGTGCAGGGAACCTCGACGGCCGCTTTTGGGGTAGCTTCTGCGGCTCCTGGGTTGACCAGGCTGTGCCGGCCCAGAAGAGCTCACTTTCAGGGCTATGTCCGGCCCAGGACGTTGTAGGAACGCCTCAGGTCTCCGGGAAACCATGCAGACGGGTGGAAATCGAATCCAGTGTCCTGTCCTGCTGATCGGACGGTGCTTACGCGTGTGGACAGGAGCCCTGAGCCGGAAACTCGCGGTAGAAAACACGGGTCGTCAGGTGGGACAGATGGTTACCCCGGCCGACCGCTCAGGTGCTCCTTGCGATGCATGGCTGACGACTGGAAATCAGGTACTGTGGGAGTGTTTACACCACGGCTATTGCCAAAAGCACAAATGAGGGAGTTTTCCCCCAGAGCGCCAGTCGGTGAACCTCGCCCGCCGCCCACAGCCTCCATGTGTGCCCCCAAGGCTGGAAATTCACCGCGGGCAACTGTGGCTTGGGTTGTAATGTCTCAAACCCAGACGCCTGGAGACCCGCCTCCCATGCAGCTTCTGGGTCAGTAGGTCTGGGTGGGGGGTGGGGGCTGTGGGTCCGCCTATCCAGGCAGTTCCCAGGCGATGGGGAGGCTGCTGGCCCGGGATCCCCACTTTGCTATCGAAGGATGCAGATCGGGGTTCCCCGTGGGCCGAATGCGGCCCCCGGCACGATTTTGTGAATAAAGTTTTATTGGAACTCGGCCCCACAGGCACCTCCTCCCCTGCCCGGGCTCCTGTGCTTGCCAGGAGAAAACCCCAGATCACATATTCCGAGCTCCACGCCTGGCCCACGTGGGCAGGAGGACCACGAGGCAAGGCCGGACAACCGCGACTTTTGTCGCAAGGAGGGACGGTGTCCGTGCTGAGCTGGCGTTGAGACCGCGTGGGAACAGACCACGCTCAGCGCTCCCTGCCTGCGTGTGCGCAAACACCACCCTCACGCGGACCTTTCAGGAACATAGCACGTGGCCCCCCCGAGAGCCACGTCGGAGTCTGTGAAGGCACCGTGGACAGAGGCAGGGAAGGCACACCCAGCTGACGGCCAACCCTTGCTGCTAAATGGTTAAAACATATTTTTTAATGTTTGTTTATTTTTTAAATTTTTTTTAACATTTATTTATTTTTGAGACACAGAGAGACAGAGCATGAACGGGGGAGGGTCAGAGAGAGGGAGACACAGAATCGGAAACAGGCTCCAGGCTCCGAGCTGTCGGCACAGAGCCCGACGCGGGGCTCGGATCGTGACCTGAGCCGAAGTCGGACGCTCAACCGACTGAGCCACCCAGGCGCCCCTAATGTTTGTTTATTTTTGAGAGAGAAGAGACAGAGTTCCTTCCCCCATTTCTGTCACAAACAGTCACCGACACTCAGCACACACGTTTCAACCACACTCTAGACGTTTTTACCAAATGCCCTCAAGTGATGTCACTTATCATCAGGTCAGATGTAGATGTGGTCCTTATCGCAGACTCAGATTTGGTCCTTATCATCGAGTCAGATTCCACGGCCCCATCTCAGTGAGGAAGACACAGGACTCAGATGCTCGAGGAGACGTGCATGGCATCCCGGAGGTTGACAACCACCTGGGTTGACCCCCACCGGCTCAGTTACACTGTTCCTCTGCCGGGACCATCCTCGCAGCCCCTAGTGAGGACATAACTCAGCAGGAACCCACCATTCCCCTGTCGTCCGCACGGGGACACCCTAAGTGAGCGTTTTCTGGGAGTGGCCAAGCTCAGGCAGGGTTGCTCCCTGGAGCCCAGCCCGGGGTCACACACCCTTGCTGGCTGACCAGTCCCACACGGCAAGGAAAATGACTGACCTCTGAGGGTCTGTAAAACCTACACGACAGCAGTCGGCTGTGGGCGGGTTGACCAGGCGGCCACTGCCAGGTGCCTGCAAAGCACGTGACCTGTACCTTTTGTACCTGCAAAGGGCAGACCCCCGTGTCTGACCGCTGGAGGCTGATATCTGTGCTCAAGGAAGGGTGCTGAATGGACACAGCCTCCCTGGGCAACGTTAGCCCACTTTTTGCCAGCTTTTTTGAGATCGAAGTGACCTATAAAAATCGCGTGCGATTTTTATACGACGTGATGATGGGATGTGTCCCTCACGTTGTGAAAGGAGCACGACAGAGCCACTTACCGTGCCTGTCAGGTCACAGAGTCCCCGGTGTGTGGGTGGTGACAGCGTTTACTCTCTGCTGTGTTTTTGCAAAGTCCCAGCATACAACGCGGGATTTGCCGTTACAGGCACTGCGCTATGGGTGAGAACCCCCAGAATGGACTCGTCCTGGAGCCCAAAGTCTGTGCCCTTCGGCCAACGTCTCTGCGTCTCCCGACCCCCTCGTCTGCTCTCCGTTTCTGTGAGTCTAAGCATTTTATGTTTGCTGTTTATTTTTGAGACACAGAGAGAAAGAGACAGAGCGTGAGCAGGGGAGGGGCAGAGAGAGAAGGAGACACAGAATCCGAAACAGGCTCCAGGCTTCGAGCCGTCCGCACAGAGCCCCACGCAGGACTCGAACTCACGAACCGTGAGATCACGACCTGAGCCGCGTCGGGCTCTGGGCTGACAGCACGGAGCCTGCTTGGGGTTCTCTGTCTCTCCCTCTCTCTCTGCTCCCCCCCCCCCCACTCACATGCCTCCTCTCTCTCTCGCTCTCTCTCAAGAATAAACAAATTAGTTTTCTAAATATTAAAGTTGAAATCAAAAAATGAAATGCTTTTGACTGAAAGTTTCCCATGACCCGAGAGCCCCCAGTATGGCCAAATCCACAGTTTTGCCGGCCAGAAGATTCGCCCACCCCCCGGAACAGGAAAGTCTTATCTGCCTGCGTGTGGATATTCGAGAAGCCGGTCCTGGGAGCATCAGCGTCTGTAACAGAGGACCTTGGACCTTGATTGGATTCAGATGGATCGAGAAACAGCATAAAGACGCCATAGAAAGACGGCGGGGGCGGGGGGGGGAGCGTCCGCGGACAGAGATAATAAACATCCCCAGGTTGACGTAGCTGGAATTGTGGACACATCACCCAAGGTGACGTGCTGGCTGGGGTTTGTGCGCACTGCCCCGGGAGCCGGGGATCCCGCGTTCCTGCCTCCGGCGGGCCGCCCCCCCCCCCAATGTTTGTCCCCGTCTGCATCACCCACCAGCTGCCGTCACCGCCAGGCTGAGCCACGCAGGCCTGGCCAACAAGGGGAAAGTGTTTTTGCACCCACCGGGAGGCCCAGGGTCCGGAAGGAGTATTTATTATGTCGCTAAGAATAATAATCCGGCCCATCTCTGAGCCAGACGCTCGGTAGAAAACAGCGCCTGTGGTCCCTGTGCGTCGCGAGGCAAGAATGAGGGAACCCCTCACGTATGAAGAAAAACGTGGCGCTTAACCGCACAAGGTGGCCTCTTCTGGACAACCTTCTATGGGGCACAACGGCCCACGTGGAGACGTCCTCACGGCCCAGGGGCAGCCCAAGGGACTTTGTGTGTCTGGCCGACTGGCCGGCCATCGCCAGCACCATATTTCACGGCGGACACGTAGCATCAGCCGGCAAACCATGCAACCAGCCCTGCTCTCCCTCGGAACATGGGTTTTGCTCAGTGCGCGTGCCGGGCTCCGGTGCCCTGCGCCCGTCCCGTGTCTGGGAGGGGGTCTTTTAATGACCCCGTCCGTGCAAACACCTCTCATCCGTCCCTGGAGCTGTGGTTCAGGACATTAGCAAGTGAATGGGCCGCCTTCTTACTGTATATCATTTTAATCTTTCATGTTCAAATAAGCCAGATGGCTTATTATTACAAGCTCTGCCTCAAAAAAGCCCAAACTTTCTATCAGAGGATTTGTAAGATGATGGGGAAGGAAACAAAAAAAGCGGGGGTGGCGTTCCAGAAGGAGTGGGGGCCTCGTGTCCCAGACGACAGCCTGAATCTTAATTGCACGTGTGCCCTGGGCAGTAACTTCTGCTTAATTACGACTCGCGGTAAGGGAACGGGGTGATGAGGTGGGACCGTCACTGGCAGTGAACGTTCCGGACGCCAGATTTGTTTTCAAAATGGCCAAGTCGAGTGGTCAGTGCCCCGTGAGGGCCGTGGGTACTGCTCTGAGCCCACCGTGCTACCCACGGCCCACACAGCCACGGGGAGCCCACCGCCCAGGCCCAAAACGTGGAAGGTTCCCGATGTTTCGCTGCTGTCACATCGCAGCGTATCCATGAGCCCACGAAGCCGTAAAATCCTCACTCACTTGGGTGAACATTACAGGAATTGCTACGGAGTTTCACAGGTGCCCCCTGCCCCCTGGAGTTTTCTGGAAGGGTGCTCTGTCCCCTAAGGGGCGCGGATTTTTCAAGGGCTCAGCGCACCCGGGAAAATGTTGGCCGTGGGAAAGTGCTTCAAGGCTCGCTTCCCCCTGATTGGCCCAAAGCCACCTCCCTGTGGACATCCGTCTTTGCAGATACGTCCGTCTGTCGTTGAAAACCTAGTGGAAATGGACACACAGACTCGGGAGGGTTCCTCTAAGGGGGGTGCTCCAGATTCCCCCGACAGGGTGTTGAGATGGGCCCCCGAATTTCCCTGCGAACAGCACTGCCACTGAACTGCCACGGACCTCCCTTCAGGGTGCGGGGATCGACCCGATGCCTCATTGGCCCATTTTGTAGGACGTGTCCCCAGCATCCATCCGGGAAGGAATCAAGCGGGAGGGGGGGCAGCACACTGTGGGACGGGGTGGCCCCTAAAAAAGAGCTATTTCTGTCTCTGCGTCAGGGGGGTGATATGCCTGCAGGGGAAGGAAACATGGAGGCTTCCAGAAGGAGGAGGGGTCGGGGGGCCCAACAGCACTCAGGACTGAGCGGCCTCTGGAGCAGAAGATTCCAGAAGGATGAAGGATGCGGTCTCAGTAGTCAGAATGGAGATTCCTTCAGGACAGAACTTTCCAGAAAGATGCAATATGGCTACTACGTGTGACCTGGGCATACGTGTGGCAGGGAGGGTGTACCATGTGTGGGTGAGCGTGTGCACGTGCGTGTGTGGTTACTACGTGTGACCTGGGCAAGTGTGCACATGTGTGTGTTTGGGCAAGTGTGCACATGTGTGTGTTTGCACATGTGTGACAGGGAGAGTGTACCGTGTGTGGGTGAGCGTGTGCACGTGTGTGTGTGGTTACTACGCGTGACCTGGGCACGTGTGCACATGTGTGTGTTTGCATACGTGTGACAGGGAGGGTGTACCGTGTGTGGGTGAGCGTGTGCACGTGCGTGTGTGGTTACTACGCGTGACCTGGGCACGTGTGCACATGTGTGTGTTTGCATACGTGTGACAGGGAGAGTGTACCGTGTGTGGGTGAGCGTGTGCACGTGCGTGTGTGGTTACTACGCGTGACCTGGGCACGTGTGCACATGTGTGTGTTTGCATACGTGTGACAGGGAGGGTGTACCGTGTGTGGGTGAGCGTGTGCACGTGCGTGTGTGGTTACTACGTGTGACCTGGGCTAGCGTGCCCCCACGTGCATGTCTGTCTGCAGGCATGCGTATGCACGGGAGCTTGAGTGCACACGTGTGTGCATCCTTGTGCGTGTGTGAACACTCAGATGAGTCCCCCCCAACCTCTGCATTTCTGCTGCACCCCTGCCAATCCCATGTGCTCGCACTCTGCTCCTTGTGCTGACCACCTGGGGGGCCCCAGGGACATTAGACAAAGGGCTCAGCATGGACAGACGGGGACCCCACCGCACCCCTGCTCCCACGGCCATCCCCCTCCACCCCTGTGCTGGGGGCAGCCTCCCCCCCACGTTTTGGATGACAGACCGTCCTCCTGACTTCTCTCGACCCCGCGTCCCGGCAGCAAATGCAGAACCGTGGACACCAAGGGTGCACGCCCAGGGCTGGAGGGCTGGTGAACGCGGACACACCGTCTGACCCAGGGCGCCCAGCGTCTGACCCAGGACAGCTGACACAGCACCTGAAACCACCCCCCTTCGCCTAGCATCCCAGGAACACCGCCTTGACAGAGGGAACCCGACTTTGGGGCCGGCCCCCGAGGGCGCAGCTGGGACACGTCACACGGGATTCACACGCCTTCGGTCTGGCCCCAGAGGACATAGTCCCCTCACGTGGCCACGGACACCCCTCAGCCTCCCCGAGCTCTTTGTGACGATGGTGGAAATAGGGACTCAGATCCCCCGTGAACACGCCTCCAGTTCCCTCACACCAACAGGGAGACTCATTTTCACATTTTGCTTTCTTTCGGTGTTTGCAGTGGAGACCCCTGAAATTTTAACGTGGCTTGTCCCTTGTCACCCCAAATTTAACCCTAGGTGTAAGGGGACTTGGAAGCCTGTCACACTCCCGACAGGGTGTGTGAGCCCGGTAGGGGTTTCCATCTGGGCCCTGGGCATGGCCAGCACATGCTTGTGTGTGAGTGTGTGCGACTTTGTGCACGTGTGTGTGTCCACATGCATGTGTGTACCTGTGTGACTGTTTGGATATATGCACGTGTGCACACATGTTTGTGTGCCTGCGTGTGCCCATGTGTCCATGGTACTGTGTCCGTGCCTGTGTGCATGAATGCACAATGAGGGTATGTGCGAGGGTGTGTAAGTGCATTCTTGGGGGTGTGCACATGTGTACAAGCACGTGGCTCCTGTGTACAAGTGTGTGAGCATATGTGTGCATGTTCACATGTGCCTGTGTGCAAGTGGGAATCCGTGTTGGCAAGTGTATAGGTGTTTGTACATGTATGCATGTGTGTGTGTCCCTGCATCTATGTGTGTGCATATGACCAAGGGTGTGTGCATATGTGTATGTGTGCATATTCCAGCTTCTGCGTGTGTGCGTGCATGTGACAATACTTGTGTGCACGTCCCTGCATCTACGTGTGTGTATATGACCATGGGTATGTCTATGTGCATGCATGCGTGTGTCCCTCCATCTGTATGTGTGTGCATATGACCATGGGTGTGTGCATGTGTGTGTAACCATAGGTGTGTGCATGTGTGTGTAACCATAGGTGTATGCATGCATGTGCAACTGTGTGTGTGTGTGCAACCATGGGTGTGTGCATAACCATGGTTGTGTATGCATGTGTAACTGTGTATGTAAGCATGGGTGTGTATGTGTAACCATATGTGTGCATGTGTGTAACCACGGGTGTGTACATGTGCGTGCAACCATGTGTGTGCATGTGTAAGCATGGGTTGTGCATGCATGTGTGGCCATGTGTGTGCATTTGTGTAACCACAGGTGTGTGCATGGGTGTGCAACCATGTGTGCGTACGTGTGTAAGCAGGGGTGTTGTGTGCGTGTGTGTGACCATGTGTGTGCAGGTGTGTAACCACGTGTGTGCAACCATGGATGTACATGCGTGTGTAACCATGTGTGTAAGCATGGGTGCACGTGTGTGTGTAACCATATGTGTAGATATTGTAACCACGGGTGTGTGCATGTGTATGCATGTGTGTGTAAGCATGGGTGTGTGCATGTGTGTGTGACCATGTGTGTAACCACAGGCGTGTAACCACATGTGCGCAACCATGGGTGTGTGCGTAACCATGGGTGTGCGACCATGTGTGTAAGCATGGGGTTCGTGTGTGTAATCATATGTGTGCATGTTTGTAACCACGGGTGTGTGCATACGTGTGTCAGCATGGGTGTGTACATGTGTGTGTGACCATCTGTGTAACCACAGGTGTGTAGCCATGGGTGTGCATGGGTGTGTCACCATGTGTGTGCAGGTGTGTAACCATGGGTATGTAACCATGGGTGTACATGCATGTGTAACCATGTGTGTAAGCACGGGTGTGTGTGTGTGTGTAACCATATGTGTGGATGTGTGACCACGGGTGTGTGCGTGTGTGTGCGACCATGTGTGTATGCGTGTGTAAGCATGGGTGTGCGACCATGTGTGCAACCACAGGTGTGTGCATGCGCGTAGAGGTAGCACCGGGCTGTCTCCTTCCTTCCGTTTCCTTTTTCTCCCCCCCCACCCCCCGCACCCCCGCTTCCCCGCTGACATTCGGAGCGTCTCCTGCTCCCGATGCTGAGGCCCCGTCGCCCGCCCCCTCCCTGCCCGGGCGCGTCAGGAAGAGGAGACAGCGTGTCGATTATCGCTAATTACATGACACACGAATTGCCAGGGCTCGTCTCCACGTTGTCCTCCTTGGCGACACACATTGTCACTGAAACGCGGGCCCCTCCGCAGGCAACCGCCCAGGGTCCCGTGTCTGCAGGACGGGACGGCGCGCGGACCTGCGTCCTGCCCACGAGGCCCCGGCCACAGGCAGCCGCCCACCGCGCGGGGACCCCGAGCAGGTTGCACGCCCCGACCTTCGGCACCTCGTTAGGCGTCATGCACGGCTGCGCTGTCAGAAAATCTCCTCTCCGCAGACGAACGTCTGTCAAACGCACACAGCGTGTGCGGGACGGGCGGGGGGCAGTAGGGGGAGCAGTCGCGCCCCGATGCTCCCTCCGGGGGCTTCAGGCCTCGCTGGCGGGCGGCTTGGACAGGTGCGCGCACTGCCCTTCCCCGGCCTCCCCTCTCCCGGCCCCGGCTGCTAATGCCCTGGGACCCTGTCTGCCTTCTTTCCATTCGCCCAAATCACGCTTTCCATTTAAAGAAATTTCTGAAGAATGCTTAACAAGCATGCAGGTGACCTGCTCCCCACATGCAGACGGCACGTCTCGGTGGCTGTCCGCACGCAGACCGGCTCGGGCTGGACACCCCGCCTGGCGCTCGAGAACCAGACGCGTCCGAGCAGGGCGCTGGCTGGAACCTGCTTGCCGAGTGCTGGGAGTGGAGTCTTCCCCCGGGAGCGATTTCTCTGCACCCCGAGCGATTTCTCAGACCCGGAGGCCGGCAGAGGAGGCCGGTGGCATCATGAGTGAGGCAGGCTTGACCGGAGAGGGGGCTGCAGGGACGCCAGGGACTAATAAACTAAGACAAAATAAAACCAACCAATTCGAGAGGTCGACGCACAGTCTGGTCCCAACGAGAACCGGGTTACAACATTTGCTCTTTCTCCCTGCGCCCCTCCCGGGAGTTGGGAGGTGTCAGGAGACAAAGAGAAAGGGTGTGGTCTTAGACAAGTTTCATACGTTGCAGGGACTGGGCTGGGGCCGGGGGAGGCCGGGACCTGGAATCAGGTCAGGCTGCATCCAAAGCCAGGGTCACGTCCGCCCACCCTCACAGCCTCACGAAACCGGAGACTTTGATTAGTTTGGCAAGGTTTCGGGCTTAAGGAAGAGAGTGGAGTTGACGTGGATGTCCGGTGGCAAAGGTCCTCCCCAAACACCACGTGAATGGGGCATTCTTGGATTTAAAAGCACAAGGGCCCTCCTGCCTCCCCTCCCCTTCCCTCCCTGCCTCTGTGTTCACTTCTGGGGACCTGCACGTGTTTGCTTCTGACTCGCATGCCCTCTGGCACCACCGGCCGGTGCTCGTTGCAGGCGGCGGGGGCCCAAACCTGCAGCCTGGTGAGTCCCGTGCTAATCAGGGGATCTAGATGCCCAGCGTGTCCCCCATGCAGAATTTGGGGTGTCAAGGTGCAGCCTGGTGGGTCCCGTGCTGATCAGGGGATCTGGATGCCCAGCGTGTCCCCCGTGCAGAAAAGAACCATCTGGCGTTTCCCGCGTGGGGAATCAACGCCCGTGTTGTACCTGCTAATATTTTTTCTGGCGTGCTCTCTCCAGAATTCCCACGGAAAGCTCCAGAATTCACGTGGAAAGCACAGGTGCTGTTTTCTGATGTGCTCGTCAGGGTTTGGTGCCGAGATGAGGCACACACCCGGCCTGAGCCCAGAAATGTGCGTGTGCTCCTGCCGTCGTGGGAGCCTGCCGTTCTCAGAGTCGGGTGCCCGCCTGCGGTGGGGGGAGGGGGGAACAGAGCAGCACAGACCCGAGGATTGCCGCCGATGTTCCCTCCTTGTGGCTCTGGAGGCGGGGCCCTCACACGGTGGATGGGGTGAGGGTGCCTCTGGGGCGACCTTCATGCGGACACGAATCCCAACATGGGGCTCTCCTGTCATGAGCTGCGCCCCTCCCCGGGCCCCACCTCCTAACACTATGCCCCTGGGGGTCAGGATTCCACATGGGAATTTGGGGACCAAAGGCCTTCAGACAGAAGCCTGGGTTCCTCCGCCACCTCTGAGAGCCTCCTCGGCATTACTGCACACTGGGGTCTCCCCGGCAGGAGAAGCCAACAGCTCTGTCCTCAGGACTGCTCAGCGAACCGCCCCAGGCAGGCTTCCTGGAGGAGGGAGCAACTCAGAGCCAGGCAGACAACCCCACCTGGACCCAGACGGGGACAAGCAGGCCAGGGAAACACCTGCAGGGGGGGACAGAGGGGCTGCAGCAGGGACCTGTGGGGGGGGGGGGAGAGGGGTTCCAGGAGGGACCAGTGGGGGAGGGGACAGGGGCTCCAGCAGGGACCTGCGGGGGGGGGGGGGGGTGAGAGGGGCTCCAGCAGGGACCTGCAAGGCAGGGTGGGGGAGAGGGGCTCCAGCAGGGTCGCACGGGGCAACAGGCAGGTCACAGGTTTCCTTAGGGCGCGTGTGCACAAGGGCCGCAAGTGGCGTAGGCGCTGGGCTGGGCCCACCCGGCTCGGCTTCCTGTTCCGGCTCAGTGGCGGGTGAGGACGAGCCGCCTTCCCGAGCGCAACGGGTTTTGCCAGCGCGTGCTCAGCATCTTCTGCGGGACCCACGGTCACCGTCGTCTGCAGGCGCCGCCCGTGGGTCCCCGTGACCGCCAGAGGCCCAGCCACCCTCTCCGCGCCGCTGCTTTCGCAGAAGTGAGCTGCGGCCCAGAGCGCCGGCCGTGGCGGGACGTGGGTGCCACCCTCCCAGCGCTGGCAGGTGTCGATGCAGGCCTCCAGCAACACCTGGATGGCAGCCTCCTGCCACCAGAGCAGGACACTGCCCGTCGCGTTCGCCCTCGTCATTGGTTAGATCCAGCGGTGACGGTCCCATCACCGTGCCCAAGCAGCGTCCTGGCGTAGGCCATCCATGCGACGCGGCAGGAGACAGTGACGGGCTCTAGGAACGCAGCGGAAGGTGAAAACACGTCGCTTCCAGATGGTAACGACGGGCGTCCGACGAAGGCCCTGGAGACTGAGTCATAAAAGTGTCGAGAACCATGAGCGAGTCTGGGAGGAGAATCTGACACAAGATAAATATCCCAGTGTCCGTGGCCTCTTCCGTAGCAACCGGGGCTCGTCAGGAAATGTCAGAGGACACACCCTCGCGCACAACAGCAGCAGAAATATAAAGTGCATATAAAAAATACACTCAACAGCGGCAGTGTGGAGCCCACATGAAGGAAGACAATTATGGTATCCAGAGACCAAAAAAAAAAAAAAAAAAAAAAAAGACAAGAGGAATACACGGACAGACGGACCGTTTTCCCTGAAAACAGACTCAAAATCGTATGAAAACCTCAAGTCCTTAATAATTAGTTGTTTCCGGTCAATGTGGTTGCAATCACATCCAGACGCACTTGCTGTAACTTTGGCAAAATAAATCTAAACTTCATCGGGAGCATAAATTCGCAACAAAGGCTAAGAAGTCGTTTTATTTTTGTCAACTCAGATCCCTGTTGAAAGAGTTCCCCGTGCAAAGAGCGAGGCATATTTTATTTTAAGGCTATCGTAATTAACACGGTATGCCATGACAATAACAATTAGCAGATGTGAGATCCAGAAAGGCCTTTAGAAAATAGACCTAAGCATCTATGAACGCGCTACAGTTGATAGATGCATTATTAAAAACCAACAGAGAAACAGAGGGGGAGAAAAAGATTTTTGGACACGCAGCGTTGGGGAATCATTACTTGGGGAGAAAAGGAGTCAGGACTAAACCTCAGATCAAAAACCACAATGAATCCCAGCCATATTAAACTGTAAAGGATAAAAATTAAGTCACAAACTATAGAACCAAATGTTCATCTCCATGGTCTCCGTGGAGGACCTCACGGAAATTCAAAAACTAGGAAAAAATCATACGGGAGTACCGATGGATTTGGCCACGTACAAATTGAAAAGCTTTCATGCCTAAAAATTACAAACAATGTTAAATAGCATCAGAGAAGCTGGAAAATATTTGTAATGTATATTAACGATTCAGGGGTTGTGTCCTTAATATATAAAAAGCTGTTACAAATCAATAAGAATGACAACTACTATTCAATCGTTTCTGAGCCTTAAAACGTTTTTATGCTGCACGTTTTACATATGATACCTAGTTTAAGTACAACAAAAAGCCTTAGTTGATTTACTGCAGATTGGGAAACAATGAAAGGAATTAAACTGTCAAGAGTCACAAAGCGACTCAGCTGTAGTTTGGGATCGAAACCCAGGCTTGTGAGACTCCAGAGCTCACGGTCCCAAAGACCAACACTCCCCCGCCCCCAAACACACACTAAAACAACAACGAAGCCATCTTCACCCGACCGCGGGGGAAAATTACAGACGACCAGCAAAGCACCGAAAATATAAATGTTCGCCACCAAAAATCAAACCACGCAAAGCGAAACGGCTGATGCCACTTTAGAAGCGTTATGTCTGCAGAGTTAACTGCATTTTCTTTAAAAATACACCTCAGGGGCGCCTGGGTGGCTCTGTCGGTTGAGCGTCCGACTTCGGCTCAGGTCATGATCTCGCGGTTCGTTACTTCGAGGCCCGCGTCGGGCTCTGTGCTGAGAGCTCAGAGCCCAGAACCTGCTTCGGATTCTGTCTCCCTCTCTCTCTGCCTCTCCCCTGCTCACGCTCTGTCTCTCTCTGTCTCAAAAATACCCTCTGGGGTGTGCCCTGAAATGATCTAAATTCCCCCCAGAATAAGAGCCTGGTTGAATAGATGATCACGCATCTGTGTGGAAATGTCAGGCCAACTGCCCCCAATGTGGTGTTTGCAGACGTAAGACGTTGAGACGTGGCTTTGCTTTGTTCGCACCACCAACCGCGTGTCTCACTAGGGAGGCGACGTCACCGCCCCTCCACTAAGCGAGCCGGCGGACGCGGAAAAGCTAAAGGAAATACAGACGCCTGTGTTCTTCTGCAGGCGGACGGGGCGTCCCTGAGGAGACGCAGCCCCAGCCTCCTGCCCGACACCTGCACCCTGAGAACCGGCGTCCCGTCCCTGCGCCCCGGGCAGCCCAGAGACCCGCTGCCGTTCCTCTGGTGACGTGACGGCCTCCTCCCCCGCCAGCCGGAGGGACGTCCACAGGCCCTTCTCAGCCTCATTGTGAGTTTGTCCAAGTTTGAGCGGCCTCCGAGGAGACCCCCTGCCCGGGTCTATAACTCTGAGCGGCCACCAAGGAAGGGCCACCTGACCGGGCAGGAGGAACCCCCGGGGAGGCCCCGTCCCCGGATGGAGGGACGCAGAGTCTGTGAGCTTGTGAAAACCCTCCTCGCACAAGACAGCCAGTGCCCATCGAGCACCAGCCTGCTGGGATCCAGGACCCCAGAGAAGCCCGGATGCCTGTGACTTCACCCAGGACGGATGGGGAGCCCACAGGGGCCGGTGACTCTGGGGGAGTGCCGGTCGCGTGACCCCGGACGCCTGTGCCACAGAAAAGTGAATCTTGCTTGGAAAACCCGCCAAAGTGAACACGTCTAGGAATCACACTCCCACGTGTCCAGAGAGATGCGCCCCGATTCACGTGCAGGCGTGAGACTCCACACCCTGTGTTCCGTGCCTGTTTGCCCACAGACAGAACACCTCGCATGGGGCCCCTCTGCCTGCACGTGCACCCACGCGTGTGCCCGCCTCCACACGCAGGGCCAGTCCTGCAGCTCGATGGTCATATGTGCAAAGAGCACAGACAAGGAGGACGGGCAGACTCAGGACCCGGTTCGGTGTGAAATGCCCGCCGTCTGGCCGCTGTGCACACATTCAGACCTCAAGCAGCACGCGTCAGACTCTCTTGCCCGCATTTGCAGCCAGACGCTCTCCCGCACCGGCCTCGGGGCCTCTGTGAGCCATGGACCCCTCCCCCCACCCCGCCCACCCCTGCAGGGGTTACCAGCCCGGAAATAAAATGCACCACGTCAACAGATGTCCCCGAACTGCGTCTTCTTTGAGCCTTGTGGTGTCTGAAGTTTCGTCCCCAAATCACTTACGATGGAAAAAGTGGGGGGAGGAAAAAAAAAGGAAGGAAGCTTGGTTGTCTGCTCGTATCCTCGTCGTACTTTGTCTGCCTGACTGTTTTGCATTTCGAGACATTTCCACTCACCTTGAGTTCCTGGTTCAAAAAGAAACAATAAGCTTAATCTTCTCTGTTGACAATGATGTATGATTCTGGAGGAAAACACTTTTCAGGTATTTTCATTAAAAAGCCATTCCCCCCCCTCCGGGCCCCCCCCCCCCCCACGTACATGGAGGAAGGCACCTGGCGGGCGTTCTCCGGGGGCCTCGACGCCCCGGCCGCGTCACTCGATGAAGCGCGGTAGCGAAACACGCCCCCTCGGCCTGGACGACGGCCTCCTCGCTGGCCCAGCGCTGAGTCTGAGGCGACCGGTTTGAACTGTGTTTCTGCGTTGTCGTGTCTCATTCGCAAACAGCATCTGTGCAGATGGCCCGGAAAGGGCAGGGTTGGGGTGCTCGGCATAGTCCCAAGCGGCGTGCCCGACCACGGGGGCCCTGGACGAGAGGGGCCCCCCGTCCACGGCCGGGCAGCTCGCCACGCGCAGGAGAGGACGGGGCCTCCCGTCACCTCCCAGAAGTGCAGCCACCCGCATGGGCTGAGCAGAAGCCACCGGCCGCTCAAAGCAACCCAGGGCAGGGAAACTTTGGTCTCGTGTGCTGACTTCACCGGCTGGGGCCGTGGCAGCGTGGCCGACCGACTGACCCACGAGCGAGAAGGGAACAGGCACACGGGGATGCGGCCTGCGTCCTGCACCCACACGGAGATCGTGACCTGAGCCGAAGTCAGACGCTTCACCGACTGAGCCCCCCCAGGCGCCCCGAGCACGCAATTTATTTGGAAGCAGTTTTAGATTTGCAGAAAAGTTGCAAAGACGGACTTTCACCAGCGCTGGCCTCCTTGAGCCTAGAGGAGGAAGAGGGAAACACACACAGGGGATCCGGCCTGCGTCCTGCACCCACAGGGGGAGCCCGGGTCTCATCTCAAAAAAGTCGTGGTTGCCACGTGGGTGTGACGCGTCTGGACAGACCAGGGCAGGTGCGCAGAGATGCACAGGGCGGAGGACAGGGTTGCGGCTTCCGAGGTCGGCCAAGGGTCGTGGGAGAAGCCAGTGGAGTAGGTGCGCCCCCTGGCAGGTGCCTCTGGGCGCCGGCTGTGTGCCCGCTCTGTGCCCATCAGACTCTCCCCGCGAGAGGGCCTCACGGCCGTGATCGCTTCGCAGGACTTTCTGCTGGGGCTCAGCTAAGGCCCCGCTTGGTCCCGGACGCCCCCTTCTGCCCCCGTCTCTGCTGACTGGAGTGCACATTCTGTCCCTGTGGCACACACACCGATTTCCCCAAGAAACTAAGCACGGCCCACACTGTGCAGAACCGTCAGCGGCTCTCCTTAGAGGATTGTGATGGCTTCCTGCTCTCATTCCGGCTTCCGGCAAGGGATTTGTCGAAGACGGAGAAAACTCGCAGACGCACGTGAACGAGCATCACCAAAAGGAGGAAGCAAGCCGAGTGTCCGTAGATGGACAGATGGAACCACACCCACGCAGGGGAATATTACTCTGACATGAAAAAGGGCGGGGCTGTGACACTTGTGGCCACATGGACGGACCTTGAGGGCACGATGTTCAGTGAGAGGAGCAGACACAGGAGACCACATCACGTGGGATCTCACAGACGACAGGAAAATGTGCACAGAAAGACACTCCATTTGTGGTTCCCGGGGGCTCGGAAGGGGGACGGGGAGGGGAGTGACTGCTAAATGGACAGGCGTTTAGAAATAAAGTTTCAGGGGCGCCTGGGCAGCTCAGTCGGTTGAGCGTCTGACTTTGGCTCAGGTCGTGATCTCACGGTTCGTGGGTTCAAGCCCCGCGTGGGGCTCTGTGCTGACGGCTTGGAGCCTGGAGCCTGCTTCGGATTCTGTCTCCGTCTCTCTCTGCCCTTCCCCTGCTCATGCTCTGTCCCTCTCTGTCTCAAAACTAAATAAAAACATTAAAACATTTAAAAAAAAAATAACAATAAAGTTTAAAATAAGGTAATATGTTAATGTTTGGACTTTATTAGCACTGATTAAATATTAATAGTATTTAAACACAAGCATAAAATTTGGACACGAGGCGTAGTGAGCATGTGCGGACTCAGAACCCCCAAACCACATACTTAGGGTTCATTTCACGGCACCTGAATGTCATCTCCAACGTCCTAGGAAAAACGTAGTGATCCAGCCGCGTTACCACAACAGCCCCGCTCTGAGCCTCAGGCCCCCGTGGCCAGTGAGCCAGGACGTGAGAGCATTGGGGTGGCCTGTGGTGTGGACGTGGGCAGAGAAAGCCGTCAACGCCGGCCGGCTCGGGGCTCACACCGGACGTAGCCCGTGGGGTTTGCAGACTGGCCCTGTCTGCCCCCCTCCCCGAGTTCTGTCCCACTGGAGGACCGTGGGGACGCCACAGTCACCCTCCCTGCTGTGTCCACCTATGTCTCCCAGGACGTCCTGGCCACGGACAGCAAGGACCACTGCACCGTGTGCTGGTTAGTGAAACCGGCTGTCGGACTCCTCTCTGAGGAAAATGAAAACATACTTCGTGTTTATTCATGTATTTGCTTATTATATTTACATGTCCTACGTTACTCATTTATGGTGTATTAACATATTTACTTAAACACAAATTTTGTATATGTTACCAATTTTTATTAGCTGGCATATCATGTAATTATTATTAATAATACCTATAAATATGTATCGCATAATTATTCATAATAATTGCAGGATTAACTATGTTAATTGCATCATTTGATAATTTTATATAATTATGTAGTTCTTTATAACTATACATAAGTATATATAGGCATATAATTTCAATTATATGGCTGTTATGTATAATCATATATATAAACATGTAGTTTCAATTATATGGTCGTTATAATACATAATTATATATAAACACAATTTTAATTATATAGTTGTTATAGATAACACATTATATATTATATGTCTTATAATATATAATTATATTACAATATAAACATATATATTTATGTATCACTATATGTTATTATATATTATATATATTTATATATTACTATATGTTATTGTATATTATATATATTTTTATATATCATTATATGTTATGTTATATATAACATATTTATAAAATATAATTATGTTATATATAGTATAATATTTATATTTATATATTCATATTATGTTATATATAATATACATAAGCTATATAATATAAATGTTACATATATTTATATGATACATTAAATGTATAAGTTATATTTATTTATATTATATAAATGATTATAATTATTAACCTATTTAATATTAATATCATAGAATTGATATATCATTGATATATTATTATATAATTGGTATACTAATTAATATATTAAATATATCTGTTCATATATATAACCTACTATATATTACTATATATAAATTACTGTATACTTACGTACAATTCATTATATAACTTACACATATTTCCAAATGCAGATTTAAATGACTATAATTGTGTGTCTAGAATACACATAAAAATGGATATAACTGTGCGTCTAGAACGCAGGTGTAAACAGGTATAACTATACCTAGAACACAGACACAAAGGGATGTGACTGTATGTAGAACACAGTTTACAGATAGACACATCCATCCACAATGGATAGAACTGTATCTAGAACACAGATGTAGACCGATGTGACTGTATCTAGAACACAGGTATCAACGGATGGGACATCTAGAACACACATTTCCACGAACATCACAATTCCTTGGGCTTCGCGGTGGAGCACTTGTGGTGATGCAGGCAAGGAGCACCGTGTGTTCAGAAGCCTCCCGAGCCCAGCACATCACTGCCTCCCTCCGGGCATGTCTGGGGTCCGGGAATAATCATAAAACCCAGGTGAGGCCGGCCAAACAGAGGCACCCTGTGACATCACTCCCCCCTGTGTCCTCGACCGACCCTGGAGACAGAATGTCTCCTGCCGACCGCTGTGTCTCATCCTGAGGGAAAGCGGGACGTGTTCCCACACACTCCGTTCTGCCGTCTGAACACCTGGATGGATTCCTCTCCAAGACAAAGGTTGAATGGATCCAAGCGTTTGGGGCTGGGCCGTCCACACCACAGAAAGCAGACACTGGCTTTGATTTAGCAGAGATTCCCCACCGTTGGCACAGGCACCCCTTTGGGCAGGTGCCGGGCAGATTGGAGAACCTTTCCGTGCTTCTCCCCAAGAAATTTCAGCATCACAAATACACAGAAGACGTATCAACACTGTTTATGTACCTGGATTTTTGGGAAAACACTCAAATGTTCTCAACACCCATAAACAAAAATCCTCCAGAGAGAGGCCCTATGACTCCTGCTGAGAATGAATGTTCTAGGAGATGTGAAGATTTCATTATAAAAAAGAAGAAAACAAGAAATGTACAGAGGCAATGCAACAGAGTCCTTAGGGACCACGGAAAAGGCCTTTAAAAAATCAGTCATTCATAGGCTCACTTCCGCCAAAAGAAGGGAAAACACGAAAAGGAAATTGCAGCGAGGACAGATTACTGGTGGATAAAACCCTGAGGTCAGTGGCAAAGGGTCCGGGAACACTTGTATAAACCGGGAGCCAGAGAGCACAGGCTGAGACCCCCCGACGCTCGGCTGTGCCTTGGGCGGGGCGGACGTCCCCAAACACGGAGGGAGAACGCAGCCTGTGGGAGCAGGAGAACAGACGTCCTGCCTCCTGTTCCCATAGAACTTTTTCCCCTGTCCTTTCCAGACGCAGGCAAATCTTCTCGATGGCTACGTAAGCCCGTGGCCAGGAACTGAATCCAGAAGGTTCTGTCCCGGACCTGGGGGCGTCTCTGGAACTCCATATCCAGGAAGGTGGATCCCGTCCCCAGGATCAGTGGGTCTCCCATCAGATGGATTCAAACCACAGACCCACCAGCAGGTGCTAGTTCCGGAAAGCAGCGTTGGTCATGAGGACACGGTGGGGGGGGGGGGGGTCTCTTTCCGCGGTCTCTGCAATGTCCGAGCACCGCATCTGCAGGGCGTTGCCTGTGCCCCCGTTTTATTGAGATACTATCGCCCTGAAGGTTCGCATGCACAAAGGCGCCGTGCGTGATGACATTCACACACCGCGAAGCCAGCGCCCCACAGTCGACAGACTAACCATCGTCTGGTCTGCGTCCGCATGAAACGGGGGAGAGTGTCTGCTCCCTCGAAACGGGTGCCCGTAGCACCTACCGCTCGCCAACGCACGAGACAGCCGCGTGAACTCTGCTCTCCACCCTGTCCCTGGTCGCCGCGAATCCGGTCTGTTCCCATCCGTGCCGCGTGTCCTTAGAGCTCACGTATCAGCGAGACCATCCACCCCGGTTTACGCGGACAGCACGGAGCTCGCTGGGATTCTCTGTGTGTTCCTCTCTCTCTGCCTCTCCCCTTTCCCCCGCCTCTCTCTCTCTCAAAATAAATACATAAGCTTATAAAATGTTTTAAGATGAACGGCTGAGTGCCTGTGGTCTCGGAGTCGGGCGCACGGCTGGGTGGCTTCTGGTCCAGGCGGGTCTGCACGGGGCGTCCGGACGGGAGACTGCACACAGCTGTGAGCCCGTCGCTGAAGGTTTTGCTTCCACGAGGACTGGACCTTTTCTCCGAGCGACTGCACCCTCGCTGTCCTCAGACGGCAGGAAGGTCCTGCTTGAGCAGACGTCCAGGGTTGAAAGCGACGATGAACAATGAACCGGGAATCAGGACGTGTGACCGTTCCCCTCCAGTCAGACCCAGGAAACGGGCCATCCGTCACCATTAGCGGATTATTAGCAGGCATTAAGGCCCCCGTGTAATCAGAGAGCGCTCCGTGACTTGGTCCAGGTGAAAAATGAGTCTGGGGAGACCGTCCCCGGTCCCCTCCCTTCCTCCGGGGAGGCCGGGAGGGGAGGGAGCCTTCCGCCCCACGCATTTGGGCCGAGGATACAATTTCAGCAAAGACAGGCACACGGCAAACTGAAAGATCAGCAGGAAACTAATTGGAAACAGCATCGGGGGCGGAGGGCTGGCCTCCAAGCAGACACACAAGCATCCGTTAAAGTCAAAACCCTCAGCAGGAGGGGCCGGTGGGGCAATGCAGACGCCGAACGAACGGGGCCACCGCAGCGAAGGCTCCAACCGGGGACCCAAGTGACGTCAGCTGGGACAGCACACCTGGTTCTCCAAAAGCATCGACGCACCTGCTCATTTTAAGACAAGACGGGTTTGGGACACCGGGGGGCTCAGTCCGTTAAGCGTCCGACTTCAGCTCAGGTCATGAGGTCGCGGTCTGTGAGTTCGAGCCCCGTGTCGGGTTCCGGGTTGCGAGCTCCGAGCCTGGAACCTGCTTCGGATCCTGTGTCTCCCTCTCTCTCTCTCTGCCCCTCCCCTCTTCGTGCTCTCCCTCTGTCTCTCTGTCTCAAAATAAATAAACTTTAAACGAAAAATTCAAAGAGCAAAATTAAAATTACAAAGCAAGGAGAAGGACAGGGTGGCGGGGCCTGGCCAGGCACGGCTAAGCGCTGAATTACGCGCACTCGAGAGATGAATGGGGAAAGGAGCTGTGCTCCAGGGCACCCGGAATACGGCTCAGCCCCAAACTAACACACAAATCCTGCAAGGTCGCCGACCGACCTTGAGGGCCTCGTGCTCGGGGACGTACGTTCGAGCAGACAGACAAATCTGTGTGATTCTGCAGGAGCCAGGCCCCGGAGCCCCAAATCCGTGGACACGCACACAAGGCTGGTGCTCACCAGGGGCCTGGGCGGGAGGGCAGCGGCTGGTGTTCTCGGCGAGCAAAGCCTCCATCAGGCCACGCACAGGCGTTCTGGAGAGGTGCGGCCTGCGGGCCGAGAGACGGTTCCGGGCACTTGTGTCTCAGGTACGTCTCACGTGAAGTGTTCTTACCGCAATAGAACAAAGTACAAGAAACTCGAAAAAAAGCCAAGCAGAAGAAGCTGATGGTCAGGAGCCCAGGTGAGGCCGTCGTGAGCCCCCCTTAGGCCCGCTTATTCTAAGCAGTCGTCAGGGAGCGGCCGTGAGCTGGCCAGGCACACCTGTGTCCCTGTGGGGTCGTCTGCAGAAGGGAAAACGGGACCAGAAACATGGACAGTAAATCCCCTGAGCAAAGCCCCCGCATCCCGGGTCATGAGGCTCCAACATCCTGCTGGGAGCAGGTAAGGTCTTCTCAGCTTTGCAGCTTTAGGGGAGATCGATGCACAGATGCCTGGCTGCCGAGAGAACTTTCCGTGGGGTGAGTGCGGTCCCCAAAAGATACTTCTGTCACAAACCTGTGAGTGGGAGCCTATTTGGAAACAGGGCGTTTGCAGATGTGGGTAAGTGAAGGATGTGGGATGAGCCCCTCCGGGAACACGGGGGCCCTGACTCCAATGGCAGGTGCCTTAAGAGACAGAAGGGGAGAGACAGAGACAGAGGAGAAGCCCCGTGAAGCCAGAGGCAGAGACGGGAGGGATGAGGCCACAAGTCCAGGGACGCCTGGAGCCCCAGAAGCTGGGAGAGGCAGGAAGGACCGTCCTCTGGAGCCTCTGGAGGGAGCACAGCTGTGCCTGCCTGGATCTCAGTGGTCCCGACCCTCCTGGATCTCAGTGGTCCTTCCCTTCCTGAATCTCAGTGGTCCTGCCCCTCCTGGGTCTCAGTGGTCCTGCCCTGCCTGGATCTCAGGGGTCCTGCCCTGCCTGGATCTCAGCAGCCCTGCCCTGTCTGGATCTCAGTGGTCCTGACCCTCCTGGGTCTCAGTGGTCGTGCCCCTCCTGGATCTCAGTGGTCCTGCCCCCCGCCCCCTGTATCTCAGTGGTCCCGCCCCTCCTGGATCTCAGTGGTCCTGCCCCTCCTGGATCTCAGTGGTCCTGCCCCTCCTGGATCTCAGTGGTCCTGCCCTGCCTGGATCTCAGCCACCCTGCCCTGCCTGGATCTCAGTGGTCCTGCCCTTCCTGGATCTCAGTGGCCCTGCCCCTCCCAGATCTCAGGGGTCTTGCCCTGCCTGGATCTCAATGGTCCTACCCCTCTTGGAACTCAGTTGCCCTGCCCTGCCTGGATCTCAGCAGCCCTGCCCTGCCTGGATCTCAGTAGTCCTGCTCTGCCTGGATCTCAGGGGTCCTGCCCTGCCTGGATCTCAGGGGTCCTGCCCTGCCTGGATCTCAGCAGCCCTGCCCTGTCTGGATCTCAGTGGTCCTGACCCTCCTGGGTCTCAGTGGTCCTGCCCCTCCTGGATCTCAGGGGCCCTGCCCCTCCTGGATCTCAGGGGTCTTGCCCTGCCTGGATCTCAATGGTCCTACTCCTCTTGGAACTCAGTTGCCCTGCCCTGCCTGGATCTCAGGGGCCCTGCCCTGCTTGGATCTCAGTGGTCCTGCCCCTCCTGGATCTCAGTGGTCCTGCCCTGCCTGGATCTCAGGGGTCTTGCCCTGCCTGGATCTCAGCAGCCTTGCCCTGCCTGGATCTCAGCAGCCCTGCCCTGTCTGGATCTCAGTGGTCCTGACCCTTCTGGGTCTCAGTGGTCCTGCCCCTCCTGGATCTCAGGGGTCTTGCCCTGCCTGGATCTCAATGGTCCTACCCCTCTTGGAACTCAGTTGCCCTGCCCTGCCTGGATCTCAGGGGCCCTGCCCTGCTTGGATCTCAGTGGTCCTGCCCCTCCTGGATCTCAGTGGTCCTGCCCCACCTGGATCTCAGCGGCCCTGCCCCTCCTGGATCTCAGGGGCCCTGCCCTGCCTGGATCTCAGTGGTCCTGCCCTGCCTGGATCTCAGTGGTCCTGCCCTGCCTGGATCTCAGTGGTCCTGCCCCTCCTGGATCTCAGTGGTCCTGCCCCTCCTGGATCTCAGTGGCCCTGCCCCTCCTGGATCTCAGTGGTCCTGCCCTGCCTGGATCTCAGCGGCCCTGCCCTGCCTGGATCTCAGTGGTCCTGACCCTCCTGGATCTCAGTGGCACTGCCCCTCCTGGATCTCAGTGGTCCTGCCCTGCCTGGATCTCAGTGGTCCTGCCCTGCCTGGACCTCAGCAGCCCCGCCCCACCTGGATCTCAGATTCTGTTCTCCGGAGCTGGGGGAGGATGAATGTTTGTTGTTTTACCTCATGGTGTCGCCCACATCACCTGATGGGGAGAGAGAGCCCCAGACCCAAGCAATGAACACACACCATCAAAAAGGATGAGAATCAGGGGTTCAAGGGCATCGAGCGACCCTGGGAGGTCTGAATCCTGTCTGTTTCTCAGTTTTGCTTTAAAAGTTCCTTGAAGACAGCAGCCAAAATAAACCGCAGAGACAGGGTGAGGGTTTTTCTCAACTTAAAGCCATCTGGCCTCGGAGGCAATGATCTGAGTTTGTCTCGTATGTGGCGTCCAGATTAGTCCCCAGACCCGGGTCCCTGGGAAAGGCTCATGCTCCACTCTCGAGAGTCGTCAGAAGGGACAAAAGTCCGGGGCGGCCTTGGCCCCACTGCTCAGGACACCATCAATCAGGAGAACGGGGTCCCTGGGGATGGGGGGCATCCCTGCAAACCACCCGCCCTCCGCAGACCGGAGCCTGGAGTAATTCCTGCAGGGACCTGAGGCAGGACAGTCCCCTCGTCCCTGCTGGCACGATGGGCCCACAGACCACTGGCCTCCTGGCCCCCATTGAATGCCCAAGGGCCCAGCGCCAGGATTTAGCCTTGGTAATCTCGTCCATCATTAACCAAGTTCATCATCAACACGACCCATCATTAACCTAGCACGTCACTAACCTGGCCTATCGTTAACCCAACCCATGTTTGACCTAGTTTGTCCCTGACGTGGCCCACCATGAACCCGCCCATCTGCCTATGCCACTGGGAAGGCACAGGTGGGGAAACCGAGGCAGGAGTGTCAGTCCCACGTCCCCCGTAAGCAGCAGGGCTGGGATTCAAACTCAGCGTCCTGAACCCCACCCGTCCTGCTGCCCATTGACTGCCGTCCCAGCCAGGAAACCCCACAAGTGCAAGCCTGAGCCCCCCCAGCCACGGGGCCCCCCTGGTCTACGTTCTCACCCCCTTCCCTGCAGCCAGTGTCCAGGCTCAGGGCAAACAGCAAGGGCAGCCTCATGGTCCCTGTGGCCCCTCGGAGGTCCGTGGCTGCACAGCAGAGGGGACCACGTGTGTGCGAGGCCTTGTAGGGCGGCGGTGTCCCCTGTTTCCCCACAGCAGGCCTAGGCAAGGACGTGAGCAGAAGGGTGCCCCTCCCGGTGGCATTCAATGACCACCCGGTCACCTCCCTCAGCTCTGCCAGGAAGACGGAGCCCGTGGGGTTCCTGGGGGCCCAGCCCTGCTGACCAGCAACTGTGAAATCAAAGCACACGTCAAACACCACTGAGCCCTGACTCGTGATGGGCTCACCCCCCCCCCCCCCCCGCCTACCACAGGCACCCCAATGGCCAATGGGACACAACCTGTGCCTCTCGCTTCGGACCCAGACCCAGAACCCCGGCTGGCTCCCCCTTTAGCCCACAGCGAGCGAGGACACCTCCAGGGAGACGACGGCACCAGCTGCTCAGCCCTACCCACGTCAGCACGATAAGTCCACTCCGACCCCTACCCAGCACCCAAAGCGATCAGCACAGCTCACACGTCAATCACCAGACACCCTTCTTCTTCTTCAGAGTCAAGGTTAATTTTAAATCATAACAAGCCGGAGGGGAGTTTCATCACTGGGAAGCACGCAGGGGGTGGGCGGGGGGGCCCTCCAGGACCACCAGCACCTCAGGAGGGGGTGCCCGAGCCTCACGGGCATCCCAGCAGGTGGAAATGAAATACGATAGCGCGATGCATCTATAATGATGAGCAAATCAAACCCTGCGTTTGCTCACCTGTGACATCACAGGTCACTGCCGGGCTGGTGGGCAGGCGGGGGCGGGGGCGGGGGGGGGGGAAGAGGGGGGGCACAGGGGCCTCTGCCCCGTTCCAGGCATCCTGCCTTCCAGCAGCCTCCTCCTTTGTTCCCGCCCGGAAATTACCAGAAAAGCCGGGAGTGCGCTAAGTAAACAAAAACACTTTGGTGTGGGCCCTGCAGTGAGACCGCTGTGATTTACGACCTCTAAACCGGGATCTACAGCGAATGCTAATCCTTCCTTATTCCGCATGCTCTGGCCTTTCTGTCTTTCTGTCTCTTTTCCTTTTTCTCCCCTTCCTCCCGCCTTCCCGTACTGAAATGACAGTCGGGCTGTTAAGCATAGTAATTGTTCCTGAGTGGGTCTGGCTTATTGTCCCTCTTAATTTTGCCTGGAAGGCAGGCTCCTTACTCCGGGGAGGTCAGGGGTCGCCTGCTAAATCATGCATACCCACAATCCCTTGTGAATTATGCAGTTGACAAGCTGCTCGGGATTAAACCAACCTGCATTAAACCCCGGCCCTAAATTGTCATTACTCGAGTGATGGATGATACGTGTAATGACCAGCTGATTGCCACAAGTGACCTTGTGGGCTCAGAGTGCTCCAGTGTAAGCGGCACCTCTCACGCGGTCCGTGTGCCTGCAGCACTGACGTGCTCACGGGTGTGTGCACGTGTGCTTGTGTGTGCATGTGCACGAGCTGTGTGCACGTGTGTGTGCTTGTGTGTATATGCACGAGCTGTGTGTGCACGTGTGCGCGCTTGTGTGTATATGCACGAGCTGTGTGTGCACGTGTGTGTGCTTGTGTGTATATGCACGAGCTGTGTGTGCACATGTGCTTGTGTGTGCATGTGCATGAGCTGAGTGCACATGTGTGCACATGTGTGTGCATGTGCATATGCAAAGCTGTGTGCACGTGTGTGCTTGTGTGTGCATATGCATGAGTTCTGCGTGCACTGTGTGTGCACGTGTGCTTGTGTGTGCACATGCATGAGCTGTGTGCACACGTGTGCACATGTGTGTGCAAGTGCATATGCAAAGCTGTGTGCACATGTGTGCTTGTGTGTGCATATGCATGAGCTGTGTGTGCATGTGTGTGCACGTGTGCTTGTATGTACACATGTGAAGTGTGTGCATGGGTGCGTGTGTGTGTGTGTCTGTGCGCACATGTGTGCACACATGTGTGTGTGCACATGTTCTGTTTTCCTCAAACCTGTTCCTCACCGTTTCCACTGCTCACTGGAGCAGCCAGGTGAGGGGTCTGTGATTCAGGAGTTTTAATTCATCAGAGATAAAAATGCCCGATGAGTGACACAAGCCCAGAGTGAGCTGGCGGGGGCGGGGGCGGGGGGGGGGGGCGTGTGCGTCCTCACTCTCCCCGCAGGGTGAGAAAACGGACATGGGCAGGTGTGGGCTTCTCCAGGGGGCCTCTGCAGTCCTGCAGAGGACTCTGAACCTCGGCTCAGCCGGAAGGGCCCGTCTGGGCACCAGGTGGGGTGACTGAAGGGTTCAGGGCCCAAGCAGCGGGAGCAAAGAGAGCAGAGGGACGCGGGTCGTGCAGACAGAAGCAGGTGCATTTGGGGAGGGACGGGCGGTCCCCACGGGGCTTCTAGGCGCTTTGAGGAGGGCAGAGCCCGTGTGAACGCCTGAAGCTGTCCAGGGCTGCACATCGCTCTGGATCCAGGGTGACCCCAGTGGGGCCCCCTTGGTCTCTGGCTATGCTGGGCCCGTGCGTGCCCTCCGTGCGTGCTCTCCCTGCTCACCAGGGAGGACTGACGGGTGCACCGGGGAGCAGGAAGCACGGAGCCACGTGTGCGGCGGGCTGATGACCCAGCGCAACCGAGAGCCACGTTGGGTCCACGCGGGAGAAGCCGGTGCTCCTGGGAGACAGGCAGAAGTGCTGATGGTGCCATCTTGGACCGTCGTGTGCCTCCTCCCCGTGTCCAGACTCCAAGCCCCCCGTGGGAGGTGGAGGGGACGGGAGCCTCTGAGGGGCGGGGCTGCATTTGGTCTGCCATTGTGGAATTCACCACGCAGCCGAGGGCCCAGTTTCCCGTTTTCAGGAACGTTCATACTGGTTTCCAAGGGCAGCCAGGAGGCCCAGGAGGACCCACAGCTCCCGCTACCCCATCATCTCCTTCAGCCGTCCTGCAGGCCAGCAAGGCGGGGGCCACATCCCGGGGCACGTCCACGTGGCTGTTCTGGATGCAAACAAGCAGGCAGGCCGGGCAGGCTGGGGAGACAGAGCTGGGGAGCTCGGTGCCCTTGGGGCTCGGGCGGCCGCACCTGAGCAGGCCGGAGGCTGGGACTGCCCCGGCACCAGAAGCTCCCACAACGTCCTGTGGGCCACCCAGCAAGGGGGGTGGGGTGCAGGGTCTCACCCTAGAGATGCACAAGGGGCCTGTGGTCGCCAGGGCCAAGCTCAGTGCTGTTTCTTGCTGCAAACCCCCAGCGTGGTCGTCACCCAGAGAACGGCCTGCCCCCTCCGTGTGCTGCAGGGGGGACTCCCCATCCCGGGCACTGCAACGGGCTGAGGTGCGGGTGGGGGGGGCCCAGGGAGGCACGCCCGCCTGGAACTTGAGAGTGGGACCTTCTGTGGGCTTTCCACGTGTGCAACTGGGGACTCCCATGAGGCCCTCCGGCATCAGGCTGGTCCCCAATCCGATGCCCAACGTCCCCACGAGAAAGGAGAAACTTGGCCACACAGAGGACAAAGCACATGACGATTCAGGCAGAGGCTGGGGTGATGTGGCTCTGTGCGGACAGCTCGGAGCCTGGAACCTGCCTCTGATTCTGTCTCTCTCTCTCTCTCTCTCTCTCTCTCTCTCTGCCCCTTCCCCTCTCACACTCTGTCTCTCTCTCAAAATAAATGAACATTAAAAACAGTTTTTAAAAACAAAGAAAATCGTAAGGAAAGGAGAGTACATGTACAGGACTGTCCCATATTTGTCAAAAACAAAACAAAAAACCCGTGTCTAAATGGACGGGGCAGTTCAGGACTCAGCTGTCATTGGGGTCACATGACGCCACGGAGGTGGGTCCTGGGACGGGATTAGTGTCCCTCTAAGAAGACACTGAACAACCATAGTCCTCTCTGGCGCTCTGTCCTCATGGCCAGGGAAACCGCGATGTCTACGGTCACCTTCACGTCCAGACACGGAGAAGCGACACTCCCCCGAGAGGCGAGAACGGCATGTTGCACTTTCCTGCTGGTGACTGCACTCGCCGTGTCCCCAGGAGCTCATGCTTTTCTCCCCAAGAATCCCGGGGCCGGATCCCACGTAGGACCCACAGGCTCACCCCGCTCAGGGCCTCCTAGAGAGGCATAAAGTGAATGGCAGGACTTTGTTTATTTTGGAAAGAGACAGAGAGAGAGAGAGAGAGAGAGAGAGAGCAAGCAGGGGAAGGGCAGAGAGAGGGAGACCCAGAATCCCAAGCAAGCTCCAGGCTGCGAGCTGTCGGCACAGAGCCCGACGCGGGGCTCGAACTCACAGACCGCGAGATCATGACCTGAGCCGAAGTGGACGCTTAACCGACTGAGCCCCCCAGGCGCCCCTCGAATGGCATGACTTTGATCGTGTGCAGAAACCCACACACCTCACGTGCACACGACAAACGGGAAAGCCAAGGGGGGGCCTGGGGGCCTTGTAGCGGCTGCTACGTTTCACCGCAGGCCGGGAAGTCGCCGGAGCAGCCAGCACAAGGCGACGGCGTCGGGAGGGTGTTTTCGCGGCTCTCCCGGAAGCCGTTTGGAGCACACGCACCTGCCCGAGCCCCGTGCGCCCCTCGTCATACGGGGATAAACAGCTTCTGACACGTTTTCAATATGATTACATTACAACAAGTGGGTCGTGATTGATAACCTAATATCCGGGCCACACGAGCCATCCATCATCGCAACTATATTAATTATTCAACGTAGCCCCGTAACGCAAGAATCAATGTTGGCAATGAAGAGACGGGACCGGGAACTCCCGGCAGACCCCCGACGACATAATAACACAGCCATACTAAGTAATGGCGGCCGGTAATCAGCGGCTTAATAAAATCCATTTATTTGGGTGTCAGACGCATGGCACGGGGTCATTTTAAAAAACAGTAATTGAATACATTTTTAAGTTCTTTTATTTATTTCACTGACGGTTGGGACGGAAGGAGTCGCGTGCGTTGAAGGACTCCTCGCCGACGTGGACGAGCGGGGTTTTCTGTGTCCCGCAGGCGCCCGGCGTGGGGACGAGGTACAGGGGGGCCCAGGCAAGGCGTCCGGGCGATGCTGGGCCTGGGGTCTCGGAGCCCCCGTGACCTCAGAGACCTGGGGGTGCCTGGCTGCACCTGGGTTGGGATGTCCCCACTTGGTCCTCTGCTGCTGTCGTTCGTGGGACCTTGTGACCCCACACCAGCAGGCCCCACGTCCGGATGGCCCTCCGTGCCGGATTTTTAGATGCTGCCCTTCCCCGTGATGCTTTCCCTTTCCAGGCCAGTCGGTGGAAATGTGCCTCCCACACTTCCCTCCGCTGTGCTGTTTGCACAGAACACGCCCAGCTCAGGGCGGGGACGTGCACGTGGCCCGGACCCAGGGCTGGCCACCTGCCACAGGGACCCTCACACGGAGCCCACATAGCATGTGCCAGGCCACCGTTGTGCAGAGAGAGCAGCAGACATTAGCTCCACCGACATGATGCCTCCAACCTGGGGACCCCGTTCAGCGTCGGTCCATCCAGGTCTGTGTAGGAGTCTGAGTTAGACCGTGAGCAGTTAAGCTCTGTGAGCCCCCCGGGCCCTGTCTTATGGGAACTCTGCTAACAGTGTGCATGTCAATGTGCCACACATGAAAGGAAACACTTGGGGAATCGTAACGCTGCCCATCAATGTCTCAAAACTTTATGCTCACATGAGGACGGAAGGAGCTGCGTGTCGAACGCGCTTTCCAAGTGCTGCCTGTGCCCTGTGAGGGCGGCATGCTGCATGTCGAGAGGAAGACTGAACAAAGGCCGTCATGCATGGTTGCTCAGGTTGTGCACTGCACACTCCAGGGGCTGTCATTGACGTGGCCGCAAAGGCACCCTCGCAGGTGCACCGTTCACTCGGCTCACCGCACGGAAAGTTTCCAAGCGGAGCCCGTGCTGAATGCCATTTGTTCGTGGACAACAGAGAACGTGTCCCTCTCCCCGCCCACACGACGAGGGGAACTTGGTAGATGGAACCTTCCATTTTGGGTGTGGTTCCCCTCCGCTCAGGCAGTCTGAGCCCACACGCTGGCCGCAGAGCGGCCCCAATAACCAGCCCCAGGTGGAGCCCACCATGCACACCCGTACCTCCCTTGCAGCTCTGGTGGGTCGTGTGGACCCCTGCAGACGTCCCGAGAGTGTGCTCTGTGCCCCAAGAAACGGCCCCTTCGCCAGGCAGCACACGGCACCTCAAGACCCGGGACCACACCGCCAGCCCCGTTCCTGGCTCACCACCTACAGCTGAACTGGTTAATACCGACTGGTTTCATCCAGTTAAGCTTTAATTTTTGTTAATGCTTATTTTTGAGAGAGAGAGAGAGAGAGAGACAGAGCACGAGCCGGGGAGGGGCAGAAAGAGAGGGAGACGCAGAATCCGAAGCAGGCTCCAGGCTCTGAGCCATCAGTACAGAGCCCGATGCAGGGCTCAGACCCACGAACCGTGAGATCATGACCTGAGCCGAAGTCAGACGCTCACCGCCTGCTGCTTCCACAAAATAGTCTCAGGAAACTCCCCAAGGGATGGGAGCGGGTGCCAAGTGAGGGACGGGGGACAGTAGGAATCCGCTGGCCGTCCAGACCGTGCTGACTACTATCCGCCCGGTGGGCTCCACACGGGCCGTCCAGCCGGCAACTTTTCCAGAACCCTCTCATCCCCCGAAAGGAGAGCCCGTCCTGTCTGCTCACCGGCCCCTGCCGACCGCACGACATCGTCCTGTGTCTACACAGGTCTGCTCCAGGCGCGTCCTGTGAGGCTGTGCTCCTCGTGTCTGCTTCTGTCACTGAACTCTGTCCAGGTGCATCCGCGGGTCAGCGGGTGCCCACCTCTGGCTCCTTTTCGTGGCTAACACTGCCCTGTGTGCGTGGGCCCCTCTGTGTTTCTGCAGCCGCGGGTGGATGGCCGGCTAGACCGTTTGGAGGACCATCTCTGAGATAGAGAATGCACACGTCCATCATCCCGTCCAAGGAGCCCTGAGCCCCCGCTTACCCTGGGGGGTACACGGCGAGGGCGCTTGAGAAGGGGGTTCATAGCAGCCCAGCCGGGGGCCGTGGTTCCTCAAAGGAAATCCAGGGTTTGGGAAAAGGGTACGAGACCACCACCTGCATCGGAGCGTCCCCGCCCACGTAACTCAAGCTCCCGGGGCCGGGCGGGCAGACAGACTTGGGGCAGACCCACCAGGGATTTCCTGATGCTTCTAGAAGGATTGCCCGACGCACCCCAGGGTGGGTCCCTGATGGACGCCGGGGAGAGGCAGGGAGCCTGCGGGCAGGCGGCTGGTGCTTCTCATCCCCAGGAGACGACACAGAGCCACGGGGCACGGACGCAGCCGATGTGGGCCACGCCTTCGAGCCCAGAAAGACCCGCCTCCGTTATTTTTCAGGTGATGCAAAAAAAAGTAATAATAGTAAAAAACAAAACAAAACCAAAAAAGCCAGAAGGGCCGGGCTTTATAGGGCAGACCTGTTTGGGGTTTTGTGTGCGGGCGTGTGTGTTCCTGTGTTGTTTTCTTCCATTTATTCTCTCTTAGGATAAACTAACTGTTGCATAGAGTTCACACAAGTCGCCAAGAGTAACAGAGACTTCCCCCGGGTCCTCCCCCCGTGGGACAAGACGTGTCTGTGGGACGTCCCGCGGGCCGCGAGGTCTGGGGGCCTCACCGTGGGTGCCAGGGTCGCCTGCCCACGGAGGCTAGTGTGGGGGACGGAGGTGGGGACAGAGCCAGGGTGCAAGGGACTCAGTACGTCCCCGAGGGGCTGAGCTCTGGGCCTTGTCTCCCGGGACCACGTGACTGCGTTCCCCTGGCCCCCGCCCCCTGGAAAGTCCGCGGTAGATATTCTGAGACTCGCCTGCCAAAATTAAAGCTATTAATCACCCCCCCCCCCCAAACTGGAAAAGGCCTCCTTCACTGCCCTTCAGTGTGTGTGCAGCGAGAAAAACGCGGAAACGGGTCACCGCAGACAGGTGACCGTTTCTGCCTCATGTTCCTGCCAGAAGCAGCCTGCGTGTGGAGACCTGGTCGCAGAGGCCAGCCGTGCCCAGAGGTCACAGCGAGCCCTGGGCTCGGCGTTTCCCCGGAAGGTCAGGGCCACCGCCACCGCCGTGTGACGGGTCCTGGCCGGGAAGGCCGCGGCAGCCCGTCTCGGAGCCCTGCCGTCCATCAAGGCTGCAGACGAGGCCCCAGCTCCCTGATGGGGTCCCGAGCCCATGGCAAGGGCCCGCTGCCGAGCCTGTCCAGCACACGGGCTCGAATTTCAGCACATTCTCGCTGGCGGTGAGTTCCCAAGGCCGGGGGCCAACGGCGAGGGCCGCCGCTTCCTGCCAAGTTTCACAAGGAGCAAAACATACGCGGTCCGGGGCGAATGCCCCGTCTTGAATTTCCGGCCCAGGAAAGGGGCCCGGACCACCCTCGGAGGGCACCGCCGGCCTCCACAGGAGCCACCCCGTCCCCGGGGCCCCCCCGTCCCGGTTCCGAGGACGGTCCGCCCGGCTCAGGCTCCCGCCCCACACGCCCTCCGGGGCCCAAACAACCACCTGCGGGGACGCAGGCCCAGTCTACCCCCCGCACACACGCTCTGTGGTGCTTCTGTCAATCTCGCGGCGCCCCGACGAGACCGTGAGAGAGTGAACAGTTACGTGATGGTATCTGACAGCTCTTGGCAGCTGGGCCGCTGGGCCCTGGATAGGATCTCTCTCTCCCGATCCAAGATTGAATTTGGGCTGAAACACGGGGCTCATTTAAACAGCAATTAAAGTGCCTTATAGACTGGAGGAGAATGGAATGATTAACGCAAAGAGTCTCGTTTAATGGGGATATTAAGTAAACTGCTGGTAAAAATGCCCATATATCATCCGCGGGGCCCTAATTGGCTTCCTGTTCCGCCCGCATGTGGCATTTTCAGGACGAATTACGTCCCTTTAGCGGGACCGTTGCTAATGCAATAAATCACGCCCGTGGATTTTAGCTAATTTCGATGGAGACAGAAATTGCAGCCACAACATCCAAAGGGCTCGCAATTAAAGTTCGTTACGACTTCCAAGATGCGGAAAACAGGACACGCAAAGCAACACCACCCCCTGGCCGGCTGCCCGCGGAACCAGGGGGCGGAGCCCCAGCCCGACGCGCCTGCCCCCAGACGCTGCCCCCTCCCGCGCCGGCAGTCTCCTGACGCCTGGGTTCGGGCGACCCTCAGCTCACCCCCGGGGGTAAACGCAGCATCGCCTGGCGCAGAGCGGATCTCACCTCCACACGCAGGCGGGAAGAGGTGCGCGCCCTTGTGGGCCCAACGGTGTCCGCGCAAAGGGCGAGTTCACACCCTGCCTCCCAGGACCTCAGCACGGGGCGGGGACTGGAACCGGGTCTCTTAAGGGGCAGCTGAGTCAAAGGGAGGTCGCAAAGGGTGGGCTCTGATCCCGTGGGATGGGGGTCCTTGTAAGAAGAGAGAGGGGGCGCCTGGGAGGCTCAGTCGGTCGAGCATCCGACTTCATGTCAGGTCACGATGGCACAATTTGTGGGTTCGGACCCGCGTCGGGCTCTGTGCTGACAGCTCGGAGCCTGGAGCTGCTTCGGAGTCTGTGTCTCCCTCTCTCTCTGCCCCCCCCCTTAAAAATACGTTAAAAAGTAAAAATTTAAAAACAAAACAACACTGACAACACAGACATGCACAGAGGGATGCCCACGTGAGGACATGGGGAGAACATGGGGTCTACGTGCAGAAGAAGAAAGCCTCAGGAGGGACCAGCTCCGGCCCTGCCTGGACCTGTCTCCCAGCTTCGGCCCTGCCTGGACCTCAGACCCCCAGACTCAGCCCCACGTGGACCTCAGACTCCCAGCCTTGGCCCTGCTTAGAGCTCAGACTCCCAGCCTCGGCCCTGCCTGGATCTCAGACTCCCAGCCTCAGCCCTGCCTGGATCTCAGACCCCCAGCCTCAGCCCTGCCTGGACCTCAGGCTCCCAGCCTCGGCCCTGCCTGGATCTCAGGCTCCCAGCCTCAGCCCTGCCTGGATCTCAGACCCCCAGCCTCAGCCCTGCCTGGACCTCAGGCTCCCAAGCTCAGCCCTGCCTGGACCTCAGACTCCCAGCCTCGGCCCTGCCTGGATCTCAGGCTCCCAGCCTCAGCCCTGCCTGGATCTCAGACCCCCAGCCTCAGCCCTGCCTGGACCTCAGGCTCCCAGCCTCAGCCCTGCCTGGATCTCAGGCTCCCAGCCTCAGCCCTGCCTGGATCTCAGACCCCCAGCCTCAGCCCTGCCTGGACCTCAGGCTCCCAGCCTCGGCCCTGCCTGGATCTCAGGCTCCCAGCTTCAGCCCTGCCTGGACCTCAGACCCCCAGACTCAGCCCCACGTGGACCTCAGACTCCCAGCCTCGGCCCTGCCTGGATCTCAGACTCCCAGCCTCGGCCCTGCCTGGATCTCAGACTCCCAGCCTCAGCCCTGCCTGGACCTCAGGCTCCCAAGCTTAGCCCTGCCTGGATCTCAGACCCCCAGCCTCAGCCCTGCCTGGATCTCAGACCCCCAGCCTCAGCCCTGCCTGGACCTCAGACTCCCAGCCTCAGCCCTGCCTGGATCTCAGACCCCCAGCCTCAGCCCTGCCTGGACCTCAGGCTCCCAAGCTCAGCCCTGCCTGGACCTCAGACTCCCAGCCTCCAGGACTGGGAGAGAACAGATGTGTGTTGTTTGAGCCGCCAGGTGTGTGCTATTTGTCACAGAGCCCGTGCTGACTCACACACATCCCTACGCGTTTTCACTCCCCTTGAAGACCCACAGACACTTTACCAGCCCTGATTCACGGTCCGCATGCTGCTCTATGGTAATTTTTGTTGCAGATGTCCTGAGCGCATAGCAGACCCTCTCTGGATTTGAACTACACATATTGAAACATTTTAAATCGACTTTAATTCTGTAGCTCAGACGTTTTGAACATCTCCCCTGAACCCACGGCTTGTGCTGAGGTCCTTGCTGGTGCGTCTACGAGTCAAAGTTCAGGCGGAGGGTGACAGGAGACGAACAGCCAAAGGAAGGCAAGGAGGTCGTGGCACTTTTCTCTTCTGGGGCCGCTGTGCAGAAGGCAGGTGGGAAAGATTTCAGGTCCATGCAGCTCCCACCACAGCCTCCTGTGCATTTAGTAAACACCATACGGAACGTGGGTTCCTGCCAGGACCAGGCACCGTGGCCGACTCAGGGGCTGGACGCCCTCTACCTTTGTCCCTGACGACCCACAATCCACACAAGACCCAGGCAGGCAGCTCGAGCGTCCGAAGGGACCATCGTGTGTTCCCTTGGCCTCCTGCTCCCTGGGTGAAATCAGCATCACCAAGCAGAACAGGATTCCAGCTCCTTCCGTGACTGGACCCCGCAGAGGACCTGAGGGTTTACATCACGCAGGTGGGGGGGGGGGGTCCTCGTAGGGTGGTCCTGGGTCACAGGGGGAGATGCCCAGGGTTCATCACACAGCAGCTGACAGCAAGAGTTTGGGAAGAATGCAGAGGCTGGTCTAGGACCTCAGATGCAGGGAGAACAGCCGGGCTGCATGCAGGGGTCATAGGGAGCCACTGAGGGTTCTTGAGCAGTGAAAGTTCTAGAACATGGCAGGGTAGAGGATGCTCCTCTGTGAGGAGGAAGGTGGGGAGAGATTCCTGCATTATTTATTCCCAAGTATTCATCGGGGCCACGTACAAATGCCTGCACACACAAAACGAACCCAACATTTGGGAGTCAGGCAAGCACAACCCGTGCACGTGGGTTGGGAACTCCCAGGGGAGTGTGGTTTCCTCACTGTGCAACACAGCAAGGGCAGGGCTCAGGCCCCCGGAAATGCTGAAATGTGGATGTGTTTCGATGGGGTGTGTGTGTGTCTGCATTTGTGTGTGGGGGGGGGGTGAGCGAGGTGCATGTGTGCACACGTGTGTCCATTTCTGTACGTGTGTGTTGTGAGTGCACTGGGCTGTGTCTTGAGCGTGTATGAGTGTGGCGTGCACGTGTCCAGGATGATGGGGACAACACAGGCGCCTGAGGACGTTCATGTTTCGTTAATGGTTTCTGCCTCTTAACTCTGGATGTTTGACCTCGACATGTTTTGAGCTCAAAATCCAGAATAAATATTTTAAAATTAACTTTAAAACATAAAGTACTGAAATGTATGTCTAAAAGCACATTTATTTTTTTTAACTAATTTTATTTATCTGACATATATGTTTTAAGTCCATCAGAATGCACGTCAGCACCCCGTGTGGGTTTTTGCCAGCCGGATGTTCATCCGTAAGGTAAATGAATTTCGAGCACCTACTGGGTGCCGTCTGGAGGTCCTAGAGGCTGGAAATGCCAGGACTGAAGGTCCCCGAAGGCAGGGTTCCAGGCTGGCAGGGAGGGGATTTTCATGTGAAATGCTGACAGGATGTATTTGGAAAACGAGCGAAGCTTCATGCAGATGTGGGTCTTGAGGGATGCATAGGAGTTCACTGCACTGACAAATGAGGAGCGTTGTACGAGGCAAAGCAAACCACACAAAGGGGTTCATTGGCATTGGAACACGGTGTCATCCTGACCTCTAACAATCTGAGTGACCTTGGCCGCAAACCCGGGGCTCCCGGTGAGAACTGCAGATGTTTGACAGTGAATCTGTGTAACGTTAAAATATCCGACACATTAGTACCGAGAAACAGTGGTGAGTTACCAAATAACCAGATGTGGGATGTGGTAAAAATGAACACAGAAAATCAGGACGAAGACAGAAAACGGTGGGGGGCGGGGGGGGGGGTGGCAAGAACAGGTGGGCAGAGAGGAAACAGAGTAAGAAAACAGCATCCGATAATCAATAATAATGGATCGACGGAATGTACCAGGGCTGTTGTTCAAGTACACAGATTGTCCGACCGGATTTGTAAGATGTAGCTTGCTCACGTGAGGCACAGCTTGAGAGCAGGACACAGACACGGGCGCCTGGGTAGCTCAGTCGATTGAGCATCTAACTTCGGCTCAGGTCATGATCTCACGTTCCGTGGGCTCGGGCCCCACGTCGGGCTCTGTGCTGACAGCTCAGAGCCTGGAACCTGCTTCGGATTCTGTGTGGGTATGTCTCTGCCCCTCCCCCGCTCACGCTCTGTCTCTGTCTCTGAAAAATAAATAAAAAATATATAAAAATTATACAAGGACAGTGGGGCGCCTGGGTGGCTCAGTCGGTTAAGCATCCGACTTCAGCTCGGGTCATGATCTCACGGTCTGTGAGTTCGAGCCCCGTGTCAGGGTCTGGGCGGACAGCTCAGAGCCTGGAGCCTGCTTCCGATTCCGTGTCTCCCTCTCTCTCTGCTCCTCCGCTGCTGACGTGCTCTCTCTCTGTCTCTCAAAAATAAACATTTGAAGAAAAAACAAAAGGACACACACAAAGTAACGGCTGGAAGAAGAGAAACAATGTGGATCCCCGGCACACGCGAACGGGAAACACAGCGGGCTAGCGATACTGACGCGGGACTGAAAGTAACACAGATCTGGAGCCACCAGGAAAATACAAGCTAAACGTTTGTCCTCAGGGTGAAAAATCCTCAAAACACATAAAGCAAAACCTGAGAGAAACACACGAGTCCGTAATACTTATGGGACATCTCAACAGTCCGCGCTCGCTGACCGAGAAGGAAAGAGGGTGCAAATTCAGTGCGGATGTGCACGTTTGAGCAGGACGATAGACCAAATGCCGGAATTGTGCCCCGTCGGGTGCAGCAAACGCACGGTGTGGTGCTTCGAGGGGACACGTTCCCAAAGACGCTCACATTCTGGGTCATCCTGTGAGGCTCCTTACGTATCAAAGGATGGACAGTATATGATCGACCGTCGCAGAATTAAACTAGAAAACGTGTTTTTTTTTTTAAAGTTTTTATTTATTTATTTTGAGAGGAGGCGGGCAGACACAGAAGGAGAGACAGAGAGAATCCCACGCAGGCTCTGAGCCATCAGCACAGACCCCGACGCAGGACTCGAATTCATGAACCGCGAGACCGTGATCTGAGCCGAAATCAAGAGTTGGACGCTTAACCGACTGAGCCACCCGGGCACCCCAAGAAAGCAGTTTTTTAAATGATGTTTAGACCGCTCCCCAAACGCTTGGAAACTCAGTGACAGGCTCCCAAGGCACCAGCACATCAAAAACGAGCCCACAACACAAATCGGAAGATAATTTGCATGAAAGTCTTGTCCTAACAGAACAGGTCTCTGGTTTTGTTTGTTTGTTTGTTTCCTTTCTGGCCCTAAATGTGTATTTTACAAAGGAAGGAAAGCTGAAACCCGGTGTCCAAAAACTCTTCTGAATTAGTCAAGAAGAAAGCGAAACAAATTAAACCCAAAGAAAGCAGAGGACCGGGAATAATCAAGGGCAGAAATTAATGAAATAGGAAACAACGATGTAACCGAATCCATAAAACCAAAAGTTGTTTACATAAAAAGACCAATAAAACGGATAAACCCGGGGTGCCTGGGTGGCTTGGTCGGTTAAGCGTCCGACTTCGGCTCAGGTCATGATCTCACGGTCTGTGGGTTCGAGCCCCGCGTCAGGCTCTGTGCTGACAGCTCAGAGCCTGGAGCCTGTTTCAGATTCTGTGTCTTCCTCTCTCTCTGCTCCTCCCCTATTCATGCTCTGTCTCTCTCTGTCTCAAAAATGAATAAACGTTAAAAAAAAAATTTAAAAAAATGGATAAACCCTGAGAAAGACTAATAAAAAAGAGAGAGAAAGAGAGAGAGAGAGAGAACACACAAATCAGCAGAATGAGGAATTTTTTTAACGGAAGGGGACATTGTTATAAATATTTAAAACAAGCGTATGAAAGAGAAAGAGAAAATCTGATTCGTTCTGTATCGATCATGCAGATTGAATCCATATTTTTTAAAGTCACCACAGCAAACTCTCCAGACCCTGATGTCACTGCCCAGGGAAAGCCCCCAAACATTGGAGGCAGGAAAAAAGAACACACTGATCTTACACAAACTCTTGCAGAAAATAGAAAGAGAGAGAAGATTCCCCACTCGTTGGTGAGGACAGCACAGCCTTTGTACCAGAATCTTCTGAGACCATTTTAAGGCCACGGAGCAACCACATGAGGACAGGAGACAAGAGTCAGAAGGCGGAGGGCAGAAACCTAGGACGTGGCACCCCAGTGGCCTCACGGACCCACCGTCCAAACCCAGAAATCCTTACGCGGAGACCAGAAGCGGAGACAAGGGTCATCTGCGCCTTCCTGGGGGCTCAGGGCGACTGTGCGGTCCAGCTGCACGACGTGGACACATTTGTGGGTCTGTCTGTTCCCACGGGGCACACACCTTCCGCGTGGTGTTCCAGACATCATGATGCCCCCCCAGTTCCCCCTCCAAGGAGGGCCTCACCACGCAGCAGCACGGAGGGCCGTCACCAGGCACCCTCCTGCTCCCTGGTCTCCAGACGCGCCCTCGATGCAGACGGCTGCCCGCCCAGAATCACAGCCTCCCGAGAGTGAGCCAGGCGGGTGCAGAAGACTGGCCGTTATGGGCCCAACATGGGACAACTGCCAAGGGCGTGCCTCCAGAACTGCTCCCACCACAGCCTGCAGGACCCCCAAGATTTCTTGCACTCGGGCTTGCTCCCCGCCCTTTGGGGATCTTGGCCCCTGATGAGTCCCCTGCTCTCTAAGCTCCCAAATGTCTTCTCTGCCCCTGCCGCCGGAGACCCCAGCCCACAGCAGCTGCACCCGTCAGCTTAAGCTTCCCCTCGTCTTTCCTGGCCTGCGTTTCCCTTGGCCCCGATTTTCTCACCTTTTTTTATCGGTATCAGTGTTATCACCACCGTCCCGTCGTATTTTATGCCCTGCATATAGGTCAATGTGAACTGTTTTTCAAACAACGGGGCTGTAAATTTTCAAGGGTGAATCCCTTGCCGCCTCAAAGGAGCTTGCGATTTATCTTTCCGGGCTGGGAATGCGCGGTCCCTGATTCATTTGCGTGGAAAAATCTGGGAGTTCACAGCCAAGGCGTTCTTGTGATCAGACATACCTGGAGCCCGAACAGGGAGAGCGTTCTTATGATCAGACTTCGGTTTCTCCCCAAAGCCATCCCGAAAAGACGCAGAGCCGATCCCACCACGATGCGGTGACGCTCGCGTTCCGCTCATCGGGGGCCGCGTGACAAAGCCCGGCCCCGCCAGGGGCCCTCAGTCGTTGCGCCGGGAGGCGGGTTGGGGGCTCCTGGAAAATCGCCCGACACAGAGCCTGGAACACAGCCTCACCTCCCACCATGGCCGGACCCCGTCTTTCCAGAATGTTACACCTGCAGGGCAGCTTCTAAAACCCCAGTCCCGGGGCGCCTGGGTGGCTCAGTCGGTTAAGCGTCCGACTTCAGCTCAGGTCACAATCTCGCAGTCCATGAGTTCGAGCCCCACGTCGGGCTCTGTGCTGACGGCTCGGAGCCTGGAGCCTGCTTTGGATTCTGTGTCTCCCTCTCTCCCTGCCCCTCCCTGACTCATGCTCTGTCTCTCTCTGTCTCAAAAATAAATAAACGTTAAACAATAAATAAATAAATAAAACCCCAGTCCCGTGTAGCAAGACTACACGGGTTGTGACTATAGTCACGAGGGGAAACTCCTGTGACGGGCAGTGGTCACGGGCGAGGAGACCCTCCCCCAGGAAGCCTGATCGTCCTAATTGATACTGACGGATGGAATGACAGACAGCAAGCGATTAGCACTGTAATACACACGGCACGGTCGGTGGCACGGGCGTCTGTACACACAGCCGAGCTGCACACGCGTGAGGGTCCCCGGTGTGCGAGGAGGACGCTGTCCTTGTGCTGTCGTGATGACGACTGCCTCTGCGGCCGGCGGGCTTGTTCTTACTGCTACGAGCGAGAACAGCCCCCCGGAGATGCAGGGTCGCTTCCCGTGGGAGCAGGCATCTCACCGGTCCTGCCAGGTGCGGGGTCTGCAAGGGAGAAACCGACCTTCTCCGAGATGACAGACGGGTCCCCAAAAAGGGATGTCCACATCCTGTAACCAGGAACTGTAGCAGGACGTTATTTGGAAACAAAGGCTTTTGAGTTTCTAATTAACTGAAGGGTTTGAGACAAACTCATCCGGGATGACGGTGGCCCTGAATCCAATGGCAGGTGTCCTTGTAAGAGACAGAACAGGACACACATTCACAGAGGAGGAGCCCCGTGAAGCCGGAGGCAGAGACAGGAGGGACGTGGCCATGAGCCCAGGGGCGCCTGAAGTCCCAGAAGCTGGAAGAGGCAGGAAGGACCCTCCCCTGGAGCCCCTGGAGGGAGCACAGCCCTGCCTGGATCTCAGAGGCCCTGCCCTGCCTTGCTCTCAGTGGTCCTGCCCTGCCTGGGCTCAGCAGCCCTGTCCCTCCTGGATCTCAGGGTTGCTGCCCTGCCTGGATCTCAGTGGTCCTGCCCTGCCTGGATCTCAGTGGCCCTTCCCTGCCTGGATCTCAGTGGTCCTGCCCTGCCTGCACCTCAGTGGTCCTGCCCTGCCTGGATCTCAGCGGCCCTTCCCTGCCTGGATCTCAGCGGCCCTGCCCTGCCTGCACCTCAGTGGTCCTGCCCCACCTGAATCTCAGTGGTCCTGCCCCTCCTGGATCTCAGTGGTCCTTGCCCTCCTGGATCTCAGTGGCCCTGCCCTGCCTGGATCTCAGTGGCCCTTCCCTGCCTGGATCTCAGTGGTCCTGCCCTGCTTGAATCTCAGCGGCCCTGCCCTGCCTGCACCTCAGTGGTCCTGCCCCACCTGAATCTCAGTGGTCCTGCCCCTCCTGGATCTCAGCGGCCCTGCCCTGCCTGGATCTCCGTGGCCCTGCCCTGCCTGGATCTCAGTGGCCCTGCCCTGCCTGGATCTCAGTGGTCCTGCCCCTCCTGGATCTCAGTGGCCCTGCCCTGCCTGGATCTCAGTGGCCCTTCCCTGCCTGGATCTCAGTGGTCCTGCCCTGCTTGAATCTCAGCGGCCCTGCCCTGCCTGCACCTCAGTGGTCCTGCCCCACCTGAATCTCAGTGGTCCTGCCCCTCCTGGATCTCAGTGGTCCTGGCCCGCCTGGATCTCAGTGGTCCTGCCCCTCCTGGATCTCAGTGGCCTTGCCCTGCTTGGACCTCAGTGGTCCTGCCCTGCCTGGATCTCAGCGGCCCTTCCCTGCCTGGACCTCAGGGTCCTGCCCCTCCTGGATCTCAGCGACCCTGCCCTTCCTGGACCTCAGGGTCCTGCCCCTCCTGGATCTCAGCAGCCCTGCCCTGCCTGGGCCTCAGTGGTCCTGCCCTGCCTGGATCTCAGCAGCCCTGCCCTGCCTGGATCTCAGTGGTCCTGCCCCTCCTGGATCTCAGTGGTCCTGGCCCTCCTGGATCTCAGTGGTCCTGCCCCTTGTGGATCTCAGTGGTCCTGCTCTGCCTGGATCTCAGTGTCCGTGCCCCTCCTGGGTCTCAGACTCTGTCTCCGGAGCTGTGGGAGGAAGTGTGTCTGTTGTCACCTCCTGGTTTCGGGTTATTTGCAGTCCCACACACTCCTGCAGATGGGCACACACGCTCTCCCTGGGTGAGCCGTGTCAGGGAAGTCTGTCTGGTCTGTAAACTGTGGCCCCAGGGGTCCCAGGATCAGGGAGGAAGGCCTCGGCCCCTGTAGGCAGCCTGCGGTGTGTGCTCTCCAGGCCCCAGAATCAAGCAGTGCTGAGGCTCTGGGCCTGACAGCTTCCCAGAGACCCCCCCCCCCCCCGCAGGCCCTCAGCAACACCCCCAGCTGGCAGCCTGACATTGTCACGGGGCCCTTGTGGCCTGGAAGTGAGAGAACAGGGACCCCGAGAGCTTGTAAGGCTCTGTGTGATGTTGAGTGTCGAGCCAAGGGCAGCAAGCCCAGCAGAGTGGGGACAGCCCGCCCTTTCGAGCCCGCATTGGGCCGTCTGGCCAGCACGGTGGTGATTCCGAGGTCGGCAGCCAGGACAGTGGCCCCTCCCCTTCCTGTGATCGGACTCTGGTGCACGCCCCCTGCATAAGACCGGACACACAGTTTTGTCCTCGTGGGCAGAGTCTGCTCTGTGTGACATCACTAAGCACCACAGGCTAGAGGGCAGGAGCCACAGACATGTGCTTCTCACAGAGGCTGGACGTGTGAGATCCAGGAGGCCAGAGGTCTGAGATCCAGGAGGCTGGAGGTCTCAAATCCAGGAGGCCGGAGGTCTGAGATCCAGGAGGCTGGAAGTGTGAGATCCAGGAGGCTGAAGGTCTGAGATCCAGGAGGCCGAAGGTCTGAGATCCAGGAAGCTGGAGGTCTCAAATCCAGGAGGCCGGAGGTCTGAGATCCAGGAGGCTGGAGGTCTGACATCCAGGAGGCCGGAGGTCTGAGATCCAGGAGGCCGAAGGTCTGAGATCCAGGAGGCTGGAGGTCTGAGATCCAGGAAGCTGGAGGTCTCAAATCCAGGAGGCCGGAGGTCTGAGATCCAGGAGGCTGGAGGTCTGACATCCAGGAGGCCGGAGGTCTGAGATCCAGGAGGCCGAAGGTCTGAGATCCAGGAGGCTGGAGGTCTGAGATCCAGGAAGCTGGAGGTCTCAAATACAGGAGGCCGGAGGTCTGAGATCCAGGAGGCTGGAGGTCTGACATCCAGGAGGCCGAAGGTCTGAGATCCAGGAGGCTGGAGGTCTGAGATCCAGGAGGCTGGAGGTCTCAAATCCAGGAGGCTGGAGGTGTGAGATCCAGGAGGCCGGAGGTCTGAGATCTAGGAGGCTGGAAGTGTGAGATCCAGGAGGCTGGAGGTCTGACATCCAGGAGGCTGGAGGTCTGACATCCAGGAGGCCGGAGGTCTGAGATCCAGGAGGCTGGAGGTCTGAGATCCAGGAAGCTGGAGGTCTCAAATACAGGAGGCCGGAGGTCTGAGATCCAGGAGGCTGGAGGTCTGACATCCAGGAGGCCGAAGGTCTGAGATCCAGGAGGCTGGAGGTCTGAGATCCAGGAGGCTGGAGGTCTCAAATCCAGGAGGCTGGAGGTGTGAGATCCAGGAGGCCGGAGGTCTGAGATCTAGGAGGCTGGAAGTGTGAGATCCAGGAGGCTGGAGGTCTGACATCCAGGAGGCTGGAGGTCTGACATCCAGGAGGCCGGAGATCTGAGATCCAGGAGGCCGGAGGTCTGAGATCCAGGAGGCACAGATCTTGTCCCTGGTGAGGGCTCCTCCCGGCTGGCAGACGGGTGCCTTCTCAGAGTGCCTTTACATGACAGCGAAAGACCCGGGCTATCTCTTCTTATAAAGGCACTAATCTTACTGGATCAGGGCTCCACCCTCATGACCCCTTTTGACCTGAATCACTCCCTTCCTCCAAATACCGTTGCGCACGGGGGGCAGAGTTCAACATACGCATTTGGGGGAACACACTTTAGCCCACCACAGTGACATCCCATGGTCTCCGCTGTAGTAACTCGGCTTGGTCACCGTCCCACCAAAGCCAGCACGTCAGTGGAGGGGCTCGGCTGTGTTCTAATGGACGGTTACACCGAAATCTGAATTTTGTATTTTCTTCATGTGTTATGAAATATTCATCTCGTCACTTTCAGGCATTTAAAGATGTAAAACCAACACCGCATTGATTTCAGGTCTATGAAATGTCTGGGACAGGCAATTCAATGAAGATAAGCAGTATATTATACTGGTAGCTTAGGGCTGGGGGGGCGGGGCGGGCGAATGTGAGGAGTGATAGAAAAAGGCTGCAAGGTTTCATTCTGAGGTTCCAATGTCGTGGACAGTGATGGTGGCACAAGTCTGTGAATTATATGTCAGTAAAGTTGTTTAACGTTGCAAAAATCATTGTTAGCCTGTGGGTGGGCCACACCAAAGCTGGTGGCGGGGCAGTTTGCCCACACTCGCCCGAAGACATAGTAGGTGTTCTGTGACTGTCCAAATCCAGCACAGACACGAACACAGACACGGGCACCTGGGTGGCTCAGTCGATTGAGAACCCGACTTCGGCTCAGGTCATGATCTCGCGGTCTGTGAGTTCGAGCCCCGCGTCGGGGTCTGTGCTGACAGCTCGGAGCCTGGAGCCTGCTTGGGATTCTGCGTCTCCCTCTCTCTCTGCCCCTATTCTGTCTCTCTGTGTCTCTCAGAAATGAATAAATGTTAAAAAAAAATGCAAATCACCAGCTCTGAAAGTGCCTTTCCTTGGGGTGTGGAATTGTCTGTCCTGGTGTTTGCGTCCTAGCGTCCTAGCCCGTCTCGAGCTTCTGGGACGGACATGCCCCAAGAAATATGTTTACATTTCATATCATCCCCGTCACGATGGATAATTCTCCCAGCAACCTGCTCCTGAGACAGCAGGCACCATCCCTGGGCACGCAGGGAGGTTCCTGAGGAAATGGCCTGGGACGCGACATGGCAGAAATAAGACAAAACCACAGGTGCCACGGGCGGCCACGCAGAACTCCCCGTGGGCCCATAGGAAGCTGCCACAAGTTCTCGTGTTCAAGCACGGAATGCGTCTCACGCCCATGGTGTAACCCAGGTTTCAGGAGGTGAGAAGGGGCGGCCGGATCGCCTCCCGGGGGAGCCTGTGGGACCCAGAGGTGGACATCCGTGTCCACACCCGGGGCCGCGGCGTCCAGAGCCAATAAGCCCCTGCGTGTTGCTCTGGATACCACGTCCTCCCCAAGACAAATTGAAAGAGCAGGGACAAAAATAAACATTTCCTGCCACACAGGCTCACCTGTGACAGGAAAATCCCCTCAAGCTAAGAGGCGGGGGGGACTCAGGGGCCAGGCTGGGCCACGGGAGGGGGTCCCCGCCTGGGTGCAGAGAGGGCGTTTCGTTCCTTCGGGGGAGACAGGGCGTCCCGAGAGAGGGCTGCCAACACACAGGCACACAGATGCACACACAGGGCTGTGCACACTCACAGGGACACACACACGCGGTTACGTACACACAGGGACACACACACGCGGCTATGTACACACAAGGACACACACACACGGCTACGTACACACAGGGACAAACACACACGGTTACCTACACACAGAGACACACACACATGCGGTTACGTACACACAGGGACACACAAAACGTGGTTACATACACACAGGGGCACATACACACAGTTAGGTTCACACAGGGACACACACACGCGCAGTTACGTACACACAGGGACACACATGCAGTTACGTACACACAGGGACACACACACAGTTACGGACACACAGGGACACACACACGCGGTTACATACACACAGGGACACACACATGTGGCTACTTACACACAGGGACACACACACGCGCGGTTACGTACACACAGGGACACACACACGCGGTTACGTACACACAGGGACACACGCGTGGTCACGTACACACAGGGACACACACACGCGGTTACATACACACAGGGACACACACACAGTTACGTACACACAGGGACACACACACATGGTTACGTACACACAGGCACACACACACGTGGTTACCTACACACAGGGACACACACACATGGTTACGTACACACAGGGACACACACACGTGGTTACATACACACAGGGACACATACACACAGTTACGTACACACAGGTACAGACACACGCGGTTACATACACACAGGGGCACATACACACAGGTACACACAGGGACACACACACAGGGTTATAGACACACAGGGACACACACGTGCCGTTATATACACACACAGGTACACACGTGGTTATATACACACAGACACACATATGCACGCACAGTCATATACACACAGGCACACATGGTTATGCACACACACAGGGATATGGACACACATGATTACATAGACACTCAGTGACAAGCACAGACACAGGGTTATATACACACAGGAAGCATATACATGGTTGTGCACACACAGGCACACGCATGCACATACACAGTTATGCACGGTCACAGGGATACACACACAGTTATATACACACAGGAACACACGTGGTTATGTACGCCCACCGGGACGTGTGCACAGACCTGTACACACAGTCACATGCACACACAGGCACACACAGCCATCAGGTATGCACCCACACTCATATGGGCAAACAGGCACATGCAGATGCAGGTCCACACCGTCACACACACGTGCACACTCGTACGTACAGAGAGACACGTGCACACAGATACATGTGTAGGCACAGAAACACACACAGATACGAGTATGCACACGCACGCACACGCACTGAGACACACGGGGACACATGCACACAGAGAGACACTCACACACAGGCACACACGGGCACACAGTCGTACACACGCCCACACGCACACACAGACACATGCCCAAGAACTCATGTATGCACGTGCACACACGTGCACGTACACACTCACACATAGGCACATGCATACACTCGTACACACAGCCACACCCTCGTACACGCACACACACGCACAGACGTGCACACACACGCCCGGGCACGCAGTCAGACGCACGCGGCCTCCCGTGCACGCTCACACCCGCCAGCCCCCGTCTGTCAGCAAGCAGCAGCCACGAAGTTTGGGGGACGGTGTGCTTGTCACGCGGGGGCCGCCGCGGACTGCTGCGCGAGCGCCTCGGTTTCCCCCCCGGGCCCACGGCCCTCGCCGCCGTGGGGTTTGGGAAGGGTGATTAGCGGGTCTCTGGGGGCCGGCGGGATGGGTGCGGGAGGCGGCTGGGAAGCAGTGCCCAGGGGCGGGCGGGGCGCCGGCTTAATAACCGAGCTCCCAGGGCCGTGTGCGTGTGGGTCCATCGCAGGCATAATGTGTCATAATTTGGCCGCCGATTGTGACAGCGCGGGCTGACTCGGGCATTAAATCATCGCCCTGGGGGATCCTCACTCTGGCAATTTCTGCCGGCACTCTGTCATCTCGTCCCACACAGTACCTATCATTTCTGACATGATTGGATCAGAATTAGTCAGTACATTTAGATGTAAATTAGACACATCCAAGAATGCTAATGAGCCCAGAAATGCAGCCGCGTGTAATTGACAGGGGAACAGCTTCCTTCCGCGTGCTGCCACGTTCGCCTTATTAGCACCCTGATAACAGAAGTCGCGTATCAAAAAAGTGGGGAAACTTTTTCGAGGGGCATATTTGACTGAGCCTTAAATCCCAAACAAGGGCACGGCGCGAGCTCGTCCTGTGGTGACGGCGACCGCCCGGTCCCGTCGCAGACGCAGACGTGGCCGGCCCCTCGCCAGGTGCCAACCTGCCCCCGGCCACCGCGTGCCGCCCTCCTGACACCCAGGCCACGGCCGCCCTGGGGTCCGGGTCTCGCTCCCGAGGAGGCGTGCGGACCACCTGCTCCCCGCTCCGCCTCGTGTGCGTGTGGGGAGGGCGGCCCGGGGGGGCGCTGCCGGGCCGGGGGCGCCCCCTTGGGCCCTGCTTCCTTCTGGGGTGCCCAGGCAGCCCCCCAGGGCGGCACGGCCTGCCTGCACCTCCTGGAAAGAGCCCTTCCCACGGCAGTTTCCCGGACCCCGCGGCCGTCCAGCCGCGCCTTCTGTGACCCGGCCAAGCAGCAAGAGGCTGGCAAAAATGAAGCTGGCCTCCCCTCCAGGCGGCCAGGCTCAAATTAAATTACCGGGTGCTTATTTGGGCTGTCACCTGTGTTTAGGCAGCGCCCGGACGTGTGGAACTGTAACCAAACATCGGCAGCGCCCCTCCCCACACGTCTGGGTCGCTGCCCGGAAGGCTGGGCTGGGGCGCGCGGCCCACGGGGGCTGGGGACAAGGGAAAATAAACCGCTGTCAGCGACAGGCTGGGAGAGCCGTCTGCCGGGACCGCCCGGCGGGGACCACTCGTGGGTCCACACAGCCCACCCCGGGGCAGGAATCCCAGCCACCTAATCGGGGTTTTCAGGGCAGCGACTCAGACTGCCTGTGCCGTAAGCAGGAGGCCCACGCTGGGCAGGTTTGGTGAACACGAGCACGGAGCCGTCAGGTGAAGCCAAGGTGCGCTTCGCTGTTCCCAACCTCCGGGTGGTGGCACTCCCCCTGGCTTCCCTGCACCCGTGTGCTCAGAGCCCTGTGTATTTGCCACGGGGCGCCTGGCGGTCACCGTCTGCAGCAGAAACCGGGTGTTTCCGTCCACCTGGGCAGCATCGGAGGGAACGTGCCCGTGGCCACCACATCCAGATGCACCCCCCACCCCGCCCAGCTGAGATCTGCAAACCCCAGAGTCCCAATGCAGCATACCCCGCACCCTGCAGAGTCATTATAACCCTGTCCCTTAAGACCACCTTCATTTCTTTTCAAAATCAAACACGACACCACAGTGATGTTGTTTCCCTACACGAACCACCGTGCCTCACACTCAGGTACCAGCAACGACGGCCTCACTTCTTTGCCAGACTTTGCCATTAAGCCCAAAAAGAGAAAGAAAGAAAGAAAGAAAGAAAGAAAGAAAGAAAGAAAGAAAGAAAAGAAAGAAAGAAATGAAAGAGAAAGAAAGAAATGAAAGAGAAAGAAAGAAAGAAAGAAAGAGAAAGAAAGAGAAAGAAAAAAAGAAAGAGGAAGAAAGAAAGAAATGAAAGAGAAAGAAAGATAGAAAGAAAAGAGAAAGACAGAAAAGAAGGAAAGAGAAGGAAAGAGAAAGAAAGAAAAGAAGGAAACAGAAAAAGAAGGAAAGAAAGGAAGGAAGGAAGGAAAGAGAAAGAAAGAAAGAAAGAAAGAAAGAAATGAAAGAGAAAGAAAGAAATGAAGGAAAGAGAAAGAAAGAAGAAAGAAAGAAAGAAAGAAAGAAGAAAGAAAGAAATGAAAGAGAAAGAAAGAAGAAAGAAAGAGAAAGAAAGAAAGAAAGAAAGCAGGAAGGAAAGAGAAAAAGAAGGAAAGAAAGAAAAAGAAAGAAAGAAAAAGAAAAGAGAAAAAAGAAACAAAGAGGAAGGAAGAAAGAAATGAAAGAGAAAAGAAAGAAAGAAAAGGGAAAGAAAGAAAAGAAGGAAAGAGAAAGAAAGAAAGAGAGAAAGAAAAGAAGGAAAGAGAAAAAGAAGGAAAGAAAGGAAGGAAGGAAGGAGAAAGAAAGAAAGAAAGAAAGAAGAAAGAAAGAAAGAAATGAATGAAAGAGAAAGAAAGAAATGAAAGAGAAAGAAAGAAAAGAAGGAAAGAAATGAAAGAGAAAGAAAGAAATGAAGGAAAGAGAAAGAAATGAAAGAGAAAGAAAGAAAAGAAGGAAAGAGAAAAAGAAGGAAAGAAAGGAAGGAAGAAAGAAAGGAAAGAGAAAGAAAGAAAGAAAAGAAGGAAAGAAAGAAATGAAAGAGAAAGAAAGAAAAGGAAAGAAAGAAAAGAGAAAGAAAGAAAGAAAGAGAAGAAAGAAAGAAAGAAAAAGAGAAAGAGAAGGAAGGACAGAAGGAAGGAAGGAGGGAGGCAGGGCGGGAGGGACGAAGGGAGGGAAGGTGTCTGGTGGGGACAAGAGCAGACGAATCTGGGCAACGCAACGCGCCCAACGCCGTGTTTCCAAACCAACGTCCCGCCACGTGTTTAGGCTGAAACCACGGCAACTTTCGGGACACAGGCTGTGTCTACCGCGGGGCGTCCGGGCGGTGAGGGGGCCCCTGGCGCGTCCCCAGCGCCCCGTTTCTTTCTCAGGCGTGGAGCGCCGTGGCCCAAGTGGCGCGGAGGCCGAAGCCTGGCGCGTCCCTGCCAGGAGGGAGGAGGCGCCTCCCGCGGAAGGCGTGGGAGGCGGCCGAGCGCGGCTGCAGAGGCCGCGCGGGGGTGGGACGCCGCCCCCCGGCTTTGCTCCATGGCAACGGGGGCTCGTGACGCAGCCGAAACGCCGGCTGGATCGTCGAGCACCCGCCGGCTGCTGTCGCTCCGTCCAGGTCTGTCGCCGACCCGCGGAGGACGACCCGCCTTCTTTCTGCACGACGTCCAGCCTCCACGCTGCCTCTGCACCCAGAATGCCCAGCTCCAGCACCTTGCTCCGCGGGGACCCGCTCCCACGCCCAAGCAGCGTCCACGTGTGGCCCACGGAACCCAGGTTTCAGAGCCTGCAAACTGATGTAGGCTCACCTCAACCGGGGGGGGGGGGGGGGGGGCGCGGTTCTCTGGGGTGGGGTGTGCCGTGCACCCGGGCGTGTGAAGAGGCACGTCTGGGCCACAGAGCCACACGCGGAGCGCGCCCCTCCGGCCGTGACGAAGCTGAAAATGTCCCCTGACACCGCGAAGTGTGCCCGGGGAGGCCGGTCGCGCCCGGTTGAGGACCACCGTTCGCGGTAACCTCGAAGGCCTTGTTTCCAGCTTCCCCAGAATCTGGGACGTCTGCTCCTTCCCTCCAGGGGCATTTTGTTCCCACTCGGAGATGCGTTTACCGTCGTTCTGCGCTTAATATCTATACTCACAGAGTCCTCTGCTGGCTGAACCCCTCGACTCCATTCAACACAGCAAGACTCTTTTGTTTCTCTCATGGGTCTTTGCCCCAAAAGCTCTCCCCGCAAATGCCCTCCAGCCCAAAGAACACAGCAGAGCAGAAATAACACGCATGGGCTGAGGCTGAAGCCTGAAGGACTCCGGTCAGCTGCCAGGAAGAACTTCCCCGTTGCCAGAGGCCCGCGACTGCCCGAGAGGGAGGCACATGGACAGAGGCGGGATCATTGTGAGCGGACCACACTTGGGACCGGACCACAGCCCCGCCGGGTTCCCAGCCCTGTGGCACAACATCCGGGGTGTCATGGGTGTTTATGGGACAGACGCCCAAAGGCACTCACAGGACCAGCACCACCTTCCCAGTATCGCCCAGACATTTCTGCGTTAACTGGAGTTCACTGGGTCCTGAATGGCGGGACCCCAAGGAGGACATGTCGCTGGTTTGGTTGGGGTGCCCTGGGTCCGCCGGGGGTAGCACCCCACGCACTGAAATCACAGCCCCATTCCACTAATTCCGCCAAAGCGTTTGCTCGACGGACCGGATGTGTGAGTGGACGGTGTGCCGTTTAAGGGGCTGGAGCACAGAGCCCCGAAACTAAGTTTCCAAGATCCCGAGAACCCACATTCGGTCACAAACTGCAAAATTAATGCGAGGACGGGCTCCTCCTCGTTCTTGGGGTCCGAGCGTCAGCTGTCCCGAGGAGAAAGATGGCACCCGTTCTCTCCGAGGGACCCGGCCGTCCCTCGTTCGTTGTACCTACCGTAACGATTGGTTATCCCCTCCTCAGTTTCTATATATTTGTTGGCCTCAGAATGTTATCTAAATATGCCATTAAATAGAACAGAAACCCCAACAAACATGCCAGCAGGAGCTCAGTGGCCCTCCACGGCTGTGGCCGAGAATGTGTGTAGCCAATGGGGGTGGAAAATTAAGAGTTTCTCCGAGAAACCAGAGCTGGGGATGAGTTTGTTTTGTTCAAACATTACAGGTTTGGAAAGCCTTTGGGCAAATTTCACTGGATTTCAGGGAACACCGTGAACCTGGTAAGGGCTCGTTACCTTTCCTCCTTGGATGAAGTGAGTAACCAACCCACAGTTTTCGCTCTGGCACTGGACGGCTTCAGGCACTTCGAGGAGGACAAATCCTTCGTCCACATGCAGTTTCCTCGGAAGGAGTGAGACATCAACGGGAGGAATGAAGACTTTCTGAGGCCCCTCCAGCCCCGCGTGCCCCAAGTGGTTCTGAAGGATCCCTGGGCTGCCTCACAACCCAGTCTGAAAGCCCCTGGTCCCCCAGCCAGGACTCGCTGAGTACAGTAATAACTAGAATGATGCTATCCTTCCCAAACAAAAACTACCAAAAGTTAAGCCTCAGACTCTGGGAGTCGTCATGCTTGGGGCAGAATGGAGTTTCGCATCAGTTAGAAAACATTCACGGCCAGATTTTAAGCCAACTCAAAGTATCCAGGGCGCACAGCATCAGTCTTGTCTATACAACTTGAAGGAAAGTGGCAACGTGACGCTTGCTCGGTTAATCCGTTCAACCAAGCTGGATGGCTCCGAGCCCCACGAGTTTGTCCGCCATCTTGCTCTACCTGCGGTCTCGTGCTGTGGACAAACAGGACTGATGTGGTGACGTGCCAGCTTCGGTCAGCACTCCGAGGACCGTCCGCGGGCTTGCTTTGCAAACGCCATGTGAGGTCATGCCCTTTCCAGTTCAAGGGACTGTCCACACCACAGCCCCGTGCTCTTGAACGACTCATTGGATGAGAACACTCAACCAGTTGGAATGGAAAACTGAGCCGTGTGTATTGTGGGCCATCTGCTGGGCTGGTGTTGACCAGGCACTTGTGATGTTGACTTGGGCACATGAGTTGATGTTTGGTAGACACAGAGAAACTCCCCTGTTCTCTGGGTTCCATGACACCGAGGCATTAAAAACATAATGGTAAGAGAATGGGGAGGGCTTTGTGATGGACACGCCCACGTCACACTCAGGTCTCACTGGACACACTCAGGTGGACTCCCACCTGCCTCTCCCACCACTTTGGTCTCACTCAGCACCAGGGGGGGAGGGGTCCCAGTGGTTCTACAACCCCAAAGGGCTCGTATCTGACCTGAAAGCCCCCAAGAGGTTGCCCGGCCATGGGAGTCTCCTCACACCTGTCCTGAGATCACTGGGGTTCAGGGACACCTGGCAAAAGACACACCTGCATTGGTGATGTTACCACCATGGGATCCTATGCAAAACATCCCAGCGAAACTCAGGCAGGAGAAAGGATGCTCAGCCCTGAATGCAGGACCAGACCACCAGGCACGGCGCAGATGACACGTTCTGTGAATCCAGAAAACACAGAGAACAGCCCACATGCACCACGCTGGGTTCTCACATCCATGGTGTTGATTGTGTTCATGGTCATGATGTCAATGTCAACACTCAGGACAGGTCACACTCCCTACAAACTTGGGAAACGTGCCCGTTATAAGGCCAACGTGAGACTCAGAAACCAGGATGCCAAAACAAAAGCAGGTGTGTGATATGCATGATGTTGGCAAGTAGTCAACATCAGTTCACTGAAAATGTCAACCACGGGCACTGGGTGGCTCAGTCGGTTAAGCATCCAACTTCAGCTCAGGTCACGATCTCATGGTTTGTGGGCTTGAGCCCCACATCGGGCTCTGTGCTGATGGCTCAGAGCCTGGAGTCTGCTTTGGAGTCTGTGTCTCCCTCTCTCTGCCCATCTCCCGATCACGCTGTCTCTCGCGTGTGCTCTCAAAAATAAAATAAAAACATTCTTAAAAACTTAATAAAATGTCAACCATGGATGACATCTGGCATTGTCACATGAATACCGTGTGAACACATGGGCTTCCGGTTCTGCCCAGGACGTCCACGAAGGACAGTCTGCAGTCATTCTGGCATCGGTGGCTTGAAGACTGGGTTTCCATCTCACCCTGAAGATATGGGGACCATCCCTGCTGGTCCGTAGATGAGTTACAGGCAGAGCATCGTGGCGGCTCTAGGGTCCCACAAAACTTGGCGTTGCAAACATACAACTGGCACCACTTTCCCACCATGAAATTACCACACCATTCCCTCCCAGACCACAGTTGGGTTGAGGGACCCCATGGTACTTTGAGGATTTCTAGACCGGGCACCGAGTAGACACAAGGCAGATGCTCACAAGTTGTTTGTTGATTGACTGAACAGTTAACACACTGGGTATTAATAACCACATGTTTCAAAATGCTGTCCTTCTACCCTGTCTCATTCGTCTCGAGACTTTGTGCCACACGAAAGGCACAAAAGGCGTATGGGCAAGAACTAGACCTTGTAGTCCTCTTAATTGGTTCCTCACGCGACTAAGGGCAGCGTTGGCAATGCTCCTTGGTACAAATTGGACTCAAAGGAACCTGAGTCTAACAAAAATGTCAGTAACAGCAAAGATCTGATTAGTGCTGTGGGAGACAGAAAAAAATGTCCCCAAAGGCATTCACATCCTAGTGCCCACGTGGGAGACAGAGTGATGTCCCCGAAGGTGTCCACGTGTGAATCTCCAGAACCCATGAATATGACCTTTGGTAATGTGCCAGGCTGAATAGGGGCCCCCTAAGTGTCCTTGTCCTGATCCACAGAGCCGACGGATGTATCAGCCCATATGGGAAGGGGACTTTGCAGGTGAGATCAGGCATCCTGATTATCCAGGCGAGCGTGGCTGCATCACAAGCACCTGTCTAAGAGAGGCTGGGGATCTGACCCTGAGGAGGAAGGACACAAGGTGCAGCCAGAGACAGGACCATGTGCCGAGCAGGGAGAGAAGGCACCCTCTAGAACGCGGGCGTCCTGTAGACACTGGGACGGGTGACGAACCTCATCTTCTGCCCCGAGCCTCCGGAAAAAACACAGCCCTTCAGACACGTGGGTTTTACCCCGAGAGACTCATCTCACACCTGCGTCCTCCAGAGCTCTGAATGGGTAGCCACCCTCCTCCCCGCCACCGCATGGACCACAGATAGCACCCAAAGAATACAGCTCTGCTGAATAAAGAAGAATTTTAATTTTCGATTGCAAAGTCATCCCATGCCACCTCTCGAGGTGCCCTCAGACGGCCACAGGCGCCTGTGAGAGCTGGTGACCCCTCCTCGACCCCCCAGCAGGGCACCAAGAGGACCACCCGCACGGGGAGAGTCACCTTTGACCACAATTAAGATCACAGCACGCTGGGCTCCGCTCCGCGGTTATGTTCTCGTGCCTCCGGTCCACACTCTCATCATCTCTAGGAGCCCAACTTCAACTTGGAAGTTAAGTTCTCCGAAAGAGACAAGTGGCCTGAGTGTTCCAGGCAGACCAAGGGTTTTTCACATGACCCATGCTCATGGCAACCAGTGCCGTGGCCCCAAGACGAGATAACGAAATAAGGACGCGGTCGGGTTTTTGCTTTGATTCCGCGGCCCATCTCCCAGCACCTCTCGGTGAGACCTTTGCTGCTGTGTCTCTGCTGCTTAATTGTGAGCTGTCCTTCCAGGACCAACTTGTGCCACGGTGTCACCATTTCATCACAACTCCCGTCCGTCTGGGCAGCTTCTCCTCGGCATGACGTGTATGTCTACAGAGCACAACAGGGGCACCGTTGTTACTGCCGTTGTCAGCCACGCATGAGGCACGTGCCTCCAGAAATGCATGTGGAATTTTGGTGGAATGCAAATATTGTGGGCTGAACGGTATCCCCCTGCCACCAAAATCTCCTATATCAGAGTCCCCATCACCAGCACCTCCCAAGGTGGCCTTAATTAGAAATAGGGTCATCACAGATGCAATCACTTGGGATGAGGTCATTGCACGTCAGGGTGTGACAGGTGCTCTTGTAAGAAGGGGAAATTTGGGAGGAGAGGTGGATGTGCACCTGGGAGGCCCTGTAACCTCGCAGGCAGAGATTCGGGCGATGTGCATACAAGCCAAGGGGCACCAGGGGTTGCTGGAAACTGCCAGAAGCTGGGAGGAGATCGGAACAGATTCTCCCTCACAGCCCTCCATGGGAACCAACCTTGAGAACACCTGGACCTCAGAAAACCCAGTGCAAGAAGGAACAGAAGGGAGAGGCAGGGAGCCTGGCCAGGAAACCATCATGGCGAGCCAGAAGAGTTGAGGGGAGTCCCTGGCCTGAGCCGGGAGGGGGGAGGTGGAGACAGAAGGACAGAACCAGGAGGTCATGAAGGACAGAAGTTAGCATGACATGGCGAGCCCTGAATGCAGGGACAAGGAGCACAATAAACCTGGGAATCTCAAGTGATTTTGGAATCCTGGCCCGGCACGTGAGGGATGGAGACATTAATGATGTCACTCATCCAGATGCGTGTTCAGGAGGAGGAAAAGTAAGCTGGAAGCAAGACGGTGCCTTCACAGAAAGTATGTGCAGTAGCAGACTTTCAGGCAAGCCCATGAGGCCTTTGTGGTCTTTGTGGTGGGGGATCATCAGAAAGAGGTGAGGCTTTTTGTGTCCATTAGCAGTAGCCATTCAGCCTGGAACCCATAGTTCCGCCATTACTATGGGAGATTTGTCCTAAAGCTGCAAAATGGACAGTAAGTGCGAAACTATATCCTTTCAGGAAGACGAGAACAATTTTTCAAGAATCTGAGACAGAGGTACCTTCATAAAGAGGCTAAGATGAGACTCAGTAAGCTGAAGGCAGAACCCGTGGCTCATCGATTCAGTGACTCAGCAGATGATGGATGGATGGATGGATGGATGGATGGATGGACAAATGGATGGATGGATGGATGGATGGATGGATGGACAGATGAATGGATGCAAGGATGGATGGATGGATGGTTGGATGGGTGGGTGGATGGATGAATGGATGGATGGGTAGGTGGGTGGATGGTTGGATGGATGGACAGATGGATGGATGCAAAGATGGATGGATGGATGGATGGATGGATGGATGGATGGATGGACAGATGAATGGATGCAAGGATGGATGGATGGATGGTTGGATGGGTGGATGGATGGATGGATGGATGGATGGATGGATGCAAGGATGGATGGATGGATGGGTAGGTGGGTGGATGGTTGGATGGATGGACAGATGGATGGATGCAAAGATGGATGGATGGATGGATGGATGGATGGATGGATGGACAGATGAATGGATGCAAGGATGGATGGATGGATGGTTGGATGGGTGGATGGATGGATGGATGGATGGATGGGTAGGTGGGTGGATGGTTGGATGGATGGACAGATGGATGGATGCAAAGATGGATGGATGGATGGATGGATGGATGGATGGATGGTTGGATGGATGGACAGATGGATGGATGCAAAGATGGATGGATGGATGGATGGATGGATGGATGGATGGACAGATGAATGGATGCAAGGATGGATGGATGGATGGATGGATGGATGGATGAATGGATGCAAAGATGGATGGATGGATGGATGGATGGATGGATGGATGGACAGATGAATGGATGCAAGGATGGATGGATGGATGGTTGGATGGATGGACAGATGAATGGATGCAAGGATGGATGGTTGGATGGATGGACAGATGGATGGATGCAAAGATGGATGGATGGATGGATGGATGGATGGATGGATGGACAGATGAATGGATGCAAGGATGGATGGATGGATGGATGGATGGGCAAATGGACAAATGGATGGATGGATGGATGGATGGATGGATGGACAGATGAATGGATGCAAGGATGGATGGATGGATGGATGGATGGATGGATGGATGAATGGATGCAAAGATGGATGGATGGATGGATGGATGGATGGATGGACAGATGAATGAATGCAAGGATGGATGGATGGATGGTTGGATGGATGGACAGATGAATGGATGCAAGGATGGATGGTTGGATGGATGGACAGATGGATGGATGCAAAGATGGATGGATGGATGGATGGATGGATGGATGGATGGATGGACAGATGAATGGATGCAAGGATGGATGGATGGATGGATGGATGGGCAAATGGACAAATGGATGGATGGATGGATGGATGGATGGATGGATGGACAGATGAATGGATGCAAGGATGGATGGATGGATGGATGGGTAGGTGGGTGGATGGTTGGATGGATGGACAGATGGATGGATGCAAAGATGGATGGATGGATGGACAAATGAATGGATGCAAGGATGGATGGATGGATGGATGGTTGGATGGGTGGGTGGATGGGATAATGGGTGGGTAGATTGATGAATATATAATGGATGGGTGATATATGGATGGATGGGGAGATACATGAGGGATAGATAGCTGCATGGGTGGGTGGAAAAGCACCCACAATACCCCCCAGAATTTAATATGGTGCATGGTCCCCACGTGGTCACCATCATATTCCCTACCCACTCTTCCAGGAGAGCAGAGGCCACACTTTCCCCATGAGCCAGTGAGTCCCCAGCACCCTATGCCTAAGACATGGTAAATAATCAACACCTGTTTGAACAAGCAACTGAACGAACGATTTACTGTTGTCCTTTGATTTAACCGGGTAGACACCCAGAAGGACTGTGGGAAGAAACATGGCTACAGGGATTTCCTCCAGTCACCTGCAGCATGATGGTCTGCACACCGCTGGCGGCTCTAACTGATGGGTCTCGTGTACTGAGCATCCGGGGAGCTGCCTTGCAGATGAGAAAGGAGGAGGGAGAGGGGACCAGGCCCTGGGATGACCACACAGGCATCTGCTTGCAGGGGCCCAGGTGAGCTCAAGGTGAGTACAGGTGAGCAGGTGGTAGAAGCTAGGGGATGCACGCCAAGCACGGCTCTGATCCGTTCCAGAAAGGTAAGCTGTGTTGGGACCCTTCATCCGAGTACACTTGGGTAACCAGAAGCTTGGGGAGGGGGCAGGGTTGGTAACAGAAGGACCATCGCTCAGCCTGGAAGACCAGGGCCATCCCGCCGTGTGCAGGAACACAGCTGGACCTCGAGGGGGTGAGGCCGCGTGCAACACGTCACACAGAGGAAGTCACGTTCTGCACACTCACACTTGCACGTGGATCTCAAGTGCTCAGATCATAGAAGCAGAGGGCAGACGCGGCTTCCAGGGGCTGGAGGTCGGGAGACGCAGAGACGTCTCCCGCGGGGCTCGAACCCACAAACCGTGAGATCACGACCTGAGCCAAAGTCGGACGCTCGACCGACTGAGCCAGCCAGGCGCCCCTCAGATTTTGATTTCTAAATGGTGACATTTGCTCCCACGTATGGCTGGGTCCTCTGCACCTAAACTTTCTCTCATCTGTTTCACATTTGTTACACTGAGCTTATCCAACTGTTTCCTGGGGACCATCTGATGTCCCGGAAATCACACAGACTCTTCAAAAGCCTTCTCTGCAAAACCAGGAATTTGAATCTTGCCATCGTGGAAAGGAATGTGCATTGCAAAACCCACAGCAAACGGTTTGGCCTCTCTCCTCGTTGCTGGCATTGTAGGCGCGACATTACAGTCACTTCTGTCTTCCTTTAGGTGCTCGTATGGTGGCCCCAGAATTCATGCCCCCTCGCAACCTGCAAATGACACTTTCCTTGGAATTAGGGCCTTTCCAGATGCAATTAAGAATCTCCACATGAGGACCTCCGGGATTGAGGGGAGTAGCCATAAATCCAACGGCAGCTGTCCTTGGACGGAAGACAGACACAGACACAGAGGAGAAGCCACATCAACATGGAGACAGAGACAGGAGGGATTTGGACACGAGCCCACAAACACCTGGAGCCCCAGAAGCTGAAAGAGGCAGGCAAGACCCTCCCCCTAAGACTCTGGAGGGAGCATAGCCCTGCCCTGCCTGGATCTCAGTGGCCCTGCCCCCCTTGGATCTCAGCAGCCCTGTCCTGCCTGGATCTCAGCAGCCCTGCCCCCACTGGATCTCAGTGGTCCTGCCCTGCCTGGATCTCAGCAGCCCTGCCCTGCCTGGATCTCAGGGGCCCTGCTCCTCCTGGATGTCAGTGGTCCTGCCTGGATCTCAGCGGCCCTGCCCCTCCTGGATTTCAGACTTCTGTTCTCTGGAGCAGGGGGAGGATGAATTTCCATTGGTGCAGGCCCCCAGCCTGGGGTCCTTTGTTACAGACACTGTGGGAAATGAAAACGTTTGTATATGGTTAAATTTCAGCCTCCAAGAATAAATGCAAAGAGGGGACTTGCTCTGTCCTAAGTGACAAGTGAGCAGAAGCCCCTCTCACTCAGCCTTGGTCGTCTGCTCTGAGGTCCCAGAGTGGAGGGTAGAGAGCCATTTCCAGCTCATGACGTGGCTGCAATCATGCCTGCATTTGTCAGGTGGTCCCCCCCTCGTCCTGGGGCGAGGAGCCCAAGCCTGGCCCTTATCTGAACGCAGACAAGGAACAGACCCTTTGTGGCCGCTCAGGAAGGACCTGCCAATGACACGGTCGGCTCCCGCCAAACCTGCCATCACTCAGGACCGGCCAACACAGTTTGGGACGTTTTGGGGTCCCGACTCCCACAACCTTAACAAGATCGTACTCAAGTCTACTGACTCCTGAGAAGGCATTTGCAGCGATTAGAAAACCCAAGAGATGTAAACATTGCCCACTCAGAACCGTGCACGTGCGTGTTCCTGGTGACACCACGCACAGCAGCCCAAAGGTGGGAACGAGTCAAGTGCCCATCCACGGAAGGGCAGATACACAGACAGCCACGGAAGGGCAGATACACAGACAGCCACGGAAGGGCTCATACACAGACAGCCACGGAAGGGCTCATACACAGACAGCCACGGAAGGGCTCACACACAGACAGCCAAGGAAGGGCAGATACACAGACAGCCACGGAAGGGCAGATACACAGACAGCCACGGAAGGGCTCATACACAGACAGCCACGGAAGGGCTCACACACAGACAGCCAAGGAAGGGCAGATACACAGACAGCCACAGAAGGGCTCATACACAGACAGCCACGGAAGGGCTCATACACAGACAGCCACAGAAGGGCGGATACACAGACAGCCACGGAAGGGCTCACACAAAGACAGCCACGGAAGGGCTCACACAAAGACAGCCACGGAAGGGCTCACACACACACAGACAGCCACAGAAGGGCGGATACACACACAGCCACGGAAGGGCAGATACACAGACAGCCACGGAAGGGTGGATACACAGACAGCCATGGAAGGACGGGTACACAGACAGCCATGGAAGGACACATACACAGATAGCCACGGAAGGGCAGATACACAGACAGCCACAGAAGAGCTCATACACAGACAGCCACGGAAGGGCGCATACACAGACAGCCATGGAAGGACGGATACACAGCCACGGAAGGATGAATAGACAGAATGGGGCCCGTGCATGCAGGGAAATGTTACTCAGGCCACGAAAAGGAAGGAAGCCCTGCCACGTGCTGCCACGTGGACGGACCCAGAAACCATGACACTCAGTGAGAGAGGCAGATACATGAGGCCACATCACATGTGATTCCATGGAAATGAGAGATGTGGAATGGGCGAATCCACAGGCAGAAAGTGGATCCGTGGTCACCAGGGGCTGGAGAGGTGGATGTGGGGGGTGGTGTGGGACTGCCAGTGGGGACGGGGTCTCCTTTTAGGGAGGGATGAGAATGTTCTGGAACACCAGAGTGGTGGTTGCACAACATTGTAAGTGTGATAAACACACTTGAGTTGTTTGCTTTATTTTTTTAAATTTTTTAAATGTTTTATTTTTTATTTATTTATTTTTTTTGAGAGAGAGCGAGAGAGAGACAGAGCACGAGCAGGGGAGGGGCAGAGAGAGGGAGACACAGAATCGGAAGCAGGCTCCAGGCTCCGAGCTGTGAGCACAGAGCCTGACAGGGGGCTCGAACCCACGAGCTGTGAGATCATGACCTGAGCCGAAGTCGGACACCCAACCGACCGAGCCCCCCAGGCCCCCGGAGCTGTTCACTTTAAAGCGGTTGATTGCATGGTTTGTTAACAGAAAAACAAAAGCCTAAAAACACCCGAGGCCCCGTGCTGACGTCATCTGCAGCCCTCGGTGCAGGCACCTGTGTCCCTGCCCCAGGCTGAGTCGGCCCCAGGGCTCTGCCGTCTGCAAAGAAGGGACACCCTCTGATTACACAAGAACGCGGGCCTCTCCCCGACAACTGCCCCAGAATCACTGTGGGGGGCAGCGGGTGAGGCGCGCAGCAAAGGGGGAGTGAGGGTGATTCGGAAGCCAGCCAACCCGGGAGGCCCTCCTGCGTACAAAGCCGGGGGTCCCCTGCTGCCCGCGGGATGCTGCCCAAAATAAATCGGTCGGCAAGGACGGCTTGCATCTGGCAGGATGTGAAAGGAGGAGAGGGAGAATCAGCGAAGACAATGGCCTTGCTTCGAGCATTAATATTTCACCAGGCGCCGGACCTCCCTGGACTGCAAATTAACAGTAACCAGGCCCCACAGGGCCCTGCCTCCTCACACGCCCAACCCCCAGCCCGTCATCGTGTTCCTTAATCGCATTCCAGATATCGCTAATCCCCCCCGCGTCTCCCCCAAACCCCCTTCCTTCCTGGAAATGAGATTTTACGCTAGAAGCCAGAAGCGCTTGGAGAAAGTTGCAGGAAACATGTGATTCCTCACCACCCGCCTCCGTGCCCAAGGGCAGCACGGCGGTGTCCCCTCCGCGCCCTCGTCTGGGCCTGAACACCTGTCCGCCCGCATCCGGGAGAGAGCGCCGGCTAATGACAGACACCGGCCCAGGATCCCAGGCCCCGGCCATCACATCCTCTAACCCTCGCTGCCCTCGCCTGACCTCCTTCCCACTCTGACAAAATGTCTCCTTTGGCCGGAAAGTTCTCAAGCTTCATCTCGGCCTGGCAAGTTTGAAGCAAATTGGACGAGCCATTTTTGACTCACTAGGCTCTGAAAAATTAATATGTTTCTGACTTTTGTGAAAAGTGTCCAAACTTTTTCTGCTCATAACTCAGAAAAGGGCCAGCCTTGGAGAGTTTCACCTTTCCCTGCACTTGGACGAAAGGGGAGGTTTTTAGAGAGGAGGGGAGGTTGGGGTGGGATTTTTTTTTCTTTTTTCTTTTTTTTTGGATTCACAATCATTGCACTTTGGGTGGGAATAGATTGATGGGGTCATGAAGGCAAGAATAAGCTATCCTGTGGGCATTGTCCCATAATGACGTTAGCTATGCCTTATCAGGCCCTTGAACACAATGGCCAACAGATCTGAGATTCTAGCTTATATTCAGCAAAGATTAAAGGTGGCCAGATCAGAGATCTCCAGCACTGGTTTTCCATATAGGCTTCCTGGGCATCAACCACAACAGCTTTCTCCCTCCCTTACTTGGCCACCTTCAGTCAGACTGGTGTCCAGCATGATCCCACCTCATGGTTATCATGAATCTTATATTCCTCTCCATGGGCTGACCTATTGGCCATTCCTGAAACCCTCCCTGGAGCTCTAGCAGAGTACCCACCCACAACCGAACTGAGTGTTCTCGTGCCTTCTCTGACCTTCATTCCCCATGTCCCCCCAACAAGTTTGTCCTACTGAGATTCAGACCCCAGTTAACTGGGAGTCATTCCTGCTTGGTGGGACCCAACCCCACCTCTCTCTTCAGCATGGCCAGGGGATGCGGACATGCTCCCTCCTGCCTTCCCGGCATTCAGAGACTCCAGGGAATGGGGCTCTCCGTCCAGCACTTGGAATGTTGAGAGAAGGATGCCGATCAGGACCAGTTGAGAAATTCAAGAAGGTGGCAACAATGGCTCCAGGGTTCAAGGCAGCTGGTCAAGGTCTTCTTGACCCTCTCTCCTTGGGGTCTGTTGCACTTTCCGAGACCATTTCTTCAGCCTTCCCATCAAGTGTGAAAACCGCCAACATCCTTGCCAGATTCATACCCGTCTAAGTCAGTCTTAGTCTCGTGCTTCTGACAGACTTGAGTCATGTGGCCCCGCTCCTTCTCCAACCTTCACTCCCACCCCGTCCAGGTGGATAAATTAGCAGCTTCAAGACCCTCTGCATTCTGCCTGGAAAATAAGTGACACATCGTCTTCTCTGTAGATTTAAAATAAATCACTTCTGGGGGCACCTGGGTGGCTCAGTCGGTTGAGCGTCCGACTTCGGCTCAGGTCATGATCTCGCAGTTCATGGGATCGAGCCCTGTGCTGGGCTCTGTGCTGACAGCTCAGAGCCTGGAGCCTGCTTTGGGAAAAAGTGAAAAAGTAAACGTCTGCTAGTTCCGGTAGGTTCAACTGGGAGGAGCTTGTGGTAGGTTCAACTGCTCTCAAAAAGAAACGTGGACACTTTCTCTGTGAAGGGAAGAACCCACATTCTGCTCCTGCTGCCTCTGAGAGATGTGACAAGAAGACACAGTGTGACAGAGTACATGCTCACGCCTGCACCCACGTCCTCCCTTAGAGCAAATCACCACCTGTGACTTAATCGGGTGAACAGTAAAGCTTCTCCGTCAAAGCTGCTGAGCTCTCTGGGTACAGACGTTTCTGCTGTCTCGTCCACCCTGCATGGAGCGACCCCGCTATGGTGGTCTCTCCTGTGTTAAAACAGTGAAGTCACGTCAAGCCGGGCTGCCAGATGGCATGAGAGTGGCCGTCATCATCAGCACAGTCAGAATCTCTCCGAGTCCCTCCAGGAAACTCACAAGACCGACCAAGAGCAGAAGTCAGGCATATGTGACCCAGACCTTTGGTGCTTCTAGGAGGTGAAGAAGGCCATGAGGTTCAAATTCATGTGATCGGCTCAATTGTAGAATTAAATCTAAACGAAGGGGGACAGACGTGGAGAAAGGAAAGTATGTAAGTTCTGACAAAGAGGAAAGAATAAAAAGTCGTTTTAATGGCAGGAGAAAGAAGACTGAAACTAGGACAAAGGCATTGACTATTAAGTAGGTAATGGGTGGAAATCAGAGCATATTGTGGTTAGTGCAATCATGGCCCCCAAACACATTCACATCCTAATCCCCACGTGGTGGGCAGAACAATGTCCCCAAGGACGTTCACGTCCTGATATCCATGTGCTGGATAGAGCAATGTCCCCAAAGACGTCCATGTGTTAATCCCCAAGCGGTAGACCAGATAATAGTCCCCAAGGTGCCCATGTCTTAACCCAAAACCTGTGAACGTAGGCAAAAGGGACTTTGCAGGTGTCATTACATTAAAGATCCTGGGATGGGAAATTATCCTGGATCACCCAGGGAAGAACAGTGTCGTCACAAGGGTCCTCACAAAAGGGAAGCAGGAGTTCGGACAGGAGAGAAAAAGCTAAGCTTCCAGCTTGGAGGATAGAGGAAGGAGCCATGAACCAAACAATACAGGAAGCCTGTCCAAGCTGGAAAAGGCAAAAAGCCTGAGTGTTTTCTGGAGCCTCTAGAAGGAATGCAACCTTGGCAACATATCATAGACTTCTCACTTCCATAATTATAAAATAATAAATTTATGTTGCTCCAGCCACAAAGTGTGTGGTATTTCATTCCAGCAGCCACAGGAAGCTCATGCAGATCTCACTTAAACTGACAAACCAGAGAGCAAGGGGTTAAGACAGCAAGCAGAGGTGGGGCAGGGGGAGGAGGGCACTAAAATATCCAAATGCAAAGCTAAGCCCTAGAACAAGAACACACACCTTCCCAAATTTGAGAGCAAACTTTTACACTTCTTCAATACAGGAAAAACTCATCAAATGCAGAAACAGTAAATATAACACAAATGCTAGTCATAACATAAAATCATATGGCTGCATTGACACCAAACATGTCACTCATTTCCATCAATGTGAATTTTCATCCCAAAGTAACTTTAAATATATTTTTAGATTTTTTTAATGTTTATTTATTTTTGAGAGAAGGAGAGACAGTGTGAGCAGGGGAGGGAAAGAGAGAGGGGGAGACACCGAATCCAAAGCAGGCTCCAGGCTCTGAGCTGTCAGCACAGAGCCCGACACAGGGCTCAAACTCATGAACTGTGAGATCATGGTCTGAGCTGAAGTCAGGACGCTTAACTGACTGAGCCACCCAGGCGCCCCACAAAATCACTTGTAAATATTAGTTAAAAATCCAACATAAAGTAGTGGCAACACCCCTTTATGAAAATAATACACCATGGCCAAGTGGGGTTCATACCAAGGATAAAAGGATGGTTCAAGGTTACAAAAAAGTATTAATAGAATTCACACAAAACTAGGTGTAAGGAGTAAAATCATCTGAGTACTCCATGACAAAATTCCTGAAAACAGTGACAAAATGAGGAACAGAAGGCTGGTTAGTAACATGATATATACACACATTGTATATATATGTATGTGTATATATACACATATACAAATACATATGTAATGCCCACTACTATTTAACCTCATGCTGGAAGCATTAGCTAATGCAATCAAGACAAAAGAAAATAATCCGACTTATCAGACTTGGAAAATAAAAGGCAACACCGTATTTATTTTTCAAATGATATGATAGAAAACCCAGACAACCTTACAGGAAACCTTAGACACCCTAGAGAAATAACGACAGAGTTAATTCAAACAAGAAAAGTTTTGCAAGGCGCCTGGGTGGCTCACTAGGTTGAGAGTCCTACTTCAGCTCAGGTCACGATCTTGCAGCTTGTGGGTTCGAGCCCCGTGTTGGGCTCTGTGCTGACAGCTCAGAGTCTGGAGCCTGCTTCCAATTCTGTCCCTCTGTCATAAGTAAATAAACATTAAAAATAATAATAATGAAATAAAATCTTTAAATTAAAAAAAAATCCTTATATGTATGTAAAGACAATGATACATAGATAGGTAAATAGATATGATGGATGGATAGATAGATATGATGGATAAATGATAGATAGATAGATAGATAAAAAGACAGAAAGATAGAAAGATACATAGATATGATGGATGGATGGATGGATGGATGGATGGATGGATGGATTAGATAGATAGAAAGATAGAATGAAAGATAAGTGATAGATTAGGTAGATATGTAACAAAACAACAAAACAAAAACATGAGACTCACACTAATGCAGCTGGCAAGTACCAGGAGGCCACCAAGTACGTCATGTGACCCGTGGCCTGTGTCCTGTGTCATGCGTCCCCGTGGCTCCCTCTCCAGAGATGTTTACAGGAACAGAACTGCTCTGAGTCCCTGGGACCAGCGGGGCTGGATTGGAATGCAGCTGTGAAACTCCCACCACGTCACTAACCCTGTCTCCGTTGTCAGAGATAACCGTGCGATTAAGAAACTAAAAACCAAGGCAAAACATCACCAAAATGCACAAAACTATTTGTGTTATGGTTTCCTCTGTCTTCAAATCTCTCCTTTATATATATTTTATTTTCAGCATTAAAAATTAATTAGTAGGTCTTGCCTCATGGGCCATTCTAAAGCCAGCTGTACAAAAACAACAAGAAATTATAAAATCTCACGCTCGTCTCCGATGGAAAGCACGAGAATCTAATAGCAGAAAGGACCTCTTTACCCAGAAAAATGCCAAAATTGAAATTCCGAGCTGCAGCAGGGGAGACCGAGGGGAAAACGCCCGTCAGCATTGATCTCTTCATTTGCAGAAATAATCACTTGTTGTCGGAGACATATGTGTGGTTTGCATGCGTCACGTGGGCGTGCACGAACACGCGTCAGTCAGCACCTCCGAGGGCTGTTTGAAGTCCGGGAACCTTGTATTTCACAGGTCGCTGGTCTCACGTCGGGAGCTGAATCGTGAATGACCGTGGCTCCTGTGTGTGCGTGCTGGGGTGTGTGAGGGTGTGTGTATGGGTGTGTAGAGGGAAGTTTGTATGTGGTGTGTGCCTGTCAGTTGTGTTTGTAGAAATGTGTGTGTGGGTGTGTCTAAGTGTAGAGGAGTGTACACATGGGTGTGTGTTTACATCCGTGTGCAGCTGTGGGTGTGCAGTGTGAATCGTGTATATGCTTGTGTACGTGTGGGTGTGCGTATGTGCACGTGCGGTGCATGTGCATTTATGTGCGTAGAGATGGGCGGGTGTGCATGTACGGGTGGGTCTCGGTGTGAGCATGCAAGAGTCCGTGTGTCTGTGAGTGCATGCGTGTGCCTGTGTGGGTGGGAGTGTGTTTTGTCCTGCGTGTGTTCTCTTTCCGGTGTCTTTGTGTCTCCGCGTGGAAGCTGGGCTTGCACAAGAGAAACAGGGTCTTTCTGTGTGTCCTTGTGTCGTGCACAGAATGCGTGTGCCGCACAAAGGGTGGTGCCCGGGGCCGGCCCCGCGCGTGGGGACCCAGAGGCGGGCAGACGTCCCCAGCCCGCTGGCTGCCACCTGTCCCCCGTCCCGCGGCTCAGCAGCCAGGTGTCTCCCACGGGAGCCTGCGTCCGGCTCTCGGATGAGTGCACAGCTTGTGAAGACATCAGCCCCACACACAGCGCGGTGCACGCACGGGACTCAGTGTTCCCGGCACAGCAGCCTGGAGAGCGGACCCGGCTGGCCGGCCGCGGTGCCGACGCCGAGCATCCGGACCCCTCGCTCTGCCTTGTCCTCCAGGGACGCAGCTGCCTCCTTCCCGGGGGGTCACCCCCACACTCACACCTGGCACCTGCCGGTCACCCGCCCCCTTCCCCGGAGCTTAGGGACACCCGTCCCGTGGCTGTATTTGTTGACCACGCTCGCCAGGATGCCTGCCTCTGCGCGCCAACCCACGGGCGCAGGGGTTCCCGGCCTCACCCCCCGACCCCTCCGGGTCCGGGGGAACCTCCTGGCACCTGACTGCCGGCCCGCACCCCAGAGGCAGGACAGACGGGCGCCCGACAGGCCCCCGTCCTGGAGCGCGGCCCGGCGGCGGCTGTGAGGCAGGTGCCTCCCCCCGCCCCACACCTCCCCGGCCCCTGCCCCCCTCCACCCCCCCACAGCTCCTGCCCTATGTTCTTAACGCCCACGTCTCCGCCATGAGGAACAAATATGATTTCTGATTGAACATCGCTTTATTTGCCAGTTCTGTGGTCTTTTCTTATCTTGTTCCACACCGCTCAGGCTTTGTGGTTAAATTATGTATTACGGTCAATGTCAAAACAGAGAAGATGTGTACCCTACAGGGAGCTGGCTTTTATTCGTGATTAGGGTGAAGTACGTGCCGCCTGTCAGCGAGCGGGGCCGGGCCCAGCGTGGGGGCCGCGGCGCAGCGGGGCGCTACAAAGGCGGCCCCGGCTCCCGGGACGCCCCGCGATGGATCGGCCCGGCCCGCCCGCCCCTCTTGAAAGCCGGCTCGCCGGGCTTCAATCTGAAAGCTGTCAGCCGCACCTATGGACTCATGTCATAAATCAAACGCAAAGTGCGTGCGCTGGGGAGCTCGGCGGATGTCATGTACCCGCTTGTACTGTGAGATCTTCTGAAGGAAAACGGTGTCAGAATAAGGAAAACTGGCGGGGAATGTGGGGTTTTTTCTTTTTTTTTTTTTTTATGCTGAAAAAAAAGGAAGAAAGAGAGGAAACGGCAGAAGGGAACGCCTGACGAGACCGGCTGTAAACTTTCGCCGAAAACTTGCACGGTTCTGAGAGCTGGCCGCCGGCCCGCCGCAAATTAATCCGGGGGCGCCGGGTGGGGGCGGCGGGGGCGCCGCGGGGCCCCGCGTATCGATTTGGCTTCCCGGGTTCGCTTCTTGATGAGCGTTTGTCAACACGGGTTCGCGTTAGCTGCCGGCCAGTCTGGGAGCCACAAGTCCTTCCACCGCGGGAGGAAGAGCGAAGGCAGGAGAGACACGGCGGGACGAGGTGCGGCCTGGGCACCGAGGTGGGTGCCCCGTGAGGGTGCCGGGGTCACCTGCGGGCTCACCCGGGCGCACCCCTGCCGGCTCACCTGTGGGCTCACCCGTGCACACACCTGTGGGTTCGCCTGTGGGCACATCTGTGCACCCACCTGCCACCTAACCTGCCGGCTCACCTGTGCGCACACTTGCAGACACACCTGTGGGCTCACCTGTGCACACACCTGTGGGCTCGCCTGTGGGCACACCTGTGCACACACCTGTGGGCTCACCTGTGCATACACCTGCCGGCTCACCTGTGGGCTCGCCTGTGGGCACATTTGTGCACCCACCTGCCACCTAACCTGCCGGCTCACCTGTGGGCACACTTGCAGACACACCTGTGGGCTCACCCATGCACACACCTGTGGGCTCGCCTGTGGGCACATCTGTGCACCCACCTGCCACCTAACCTGCCGGCTCACCTGTGGGCACACTTGCAGACACACCTGTGGGCTCACCCGTGCACACACCTGTGGGCTCGCCTGTGGGCACATCTGTGCACCCACCTGCCACCTAACCTGCCGGCTCACCTGTGGGCACACTTGCAGACACACCTGTGGGCACACCTGTGGGCTCACCTGTGCATACACCTGCCGGCTCACCTGTGGGCTCGCCTGTGGGCACATTTGTGCACCCACCTGCCACCTAACCTGCCGGCTCACCTGTGGGCACACTTGCAGACACACCTGTGGGCTCACCTGTGCACACACCTGTGGGCTCGCCTGTGGGCACACCTGTGCACACACCTGTGGGCTCACCTGTGCATACACCTGCGGCTCACCTGTGGGCTCGCCTGTGGGCACATCTGTGCACCCACCTGCCACCTAACCTGCCGGCTCACCTGTGGGCACACTTGCAGACACACCTGTGGGCTCACCCGTGCACACACCTGTGGGCTCGCCTGTGGGCACATCTGTGCACCCACCTGCCACCTAACCTGCCAGCTCACCTGTGGGCACACTTGCAGACACACCTGTGGGCTCACCTGTGCACACACCTGTGGGCTCGCCTGTGGGCACACCTGTGCACACACCTGTGGGCTCACCTGTGCATACACCTGCCGGCTCACCTGTGGGCTCGCCTGTGGGCACATTTGTGCACCCACCTGCCACCTAACCTGCCGGCTCACCTGTGGGCACACTTGCAGACACACCTGTGGGCTCACCTTTGCACACACCTGCCAGCTCACCTGTGGGCACAGCTGTGGGCTCACCTGGGCACACACCTGTGGGCTCACCTATGGGCACACCTGTGCACACACCTGTGGGCTCACCTGTGCATACAGCTGCCGGCTCACCTGTGGGCACATCTGTGCACACACCTGCCACCTAACCTGCTAGATCATCTGTGGGCACACTTGCAGACACACCTGTGAGCTCACTGTGCACATATCTGTGGCCTCACCTATGGGCACACCTGTGCACACACCTATGGGCTCACTATGCACCGACCTGTGGGCACTCTTGCAGGCACGGCTGTGGGCTCACCTTTGCACACACCAGCCAGCTCACCTGTGGACACACCTGTGCACACTCCTGTGGGCTCACCTGTGGGCACATCTGTGGGCACACCTGTGCACATACATACCTGTGGGCTAACCTGCGGGCACACCTGTGGGCAGGTGAGATGCCTGTAGCTCAGGGCTCTGCTCTGCAATTTCCTTCTACCCCTCCTTTGAAAAGGTTCATCCGTGCAGAGAAAAAAGGCGTCAACAGCCCTCTGTCTTTGTTTCTATCTCTTCTTCATGGCAGGAGCTTCTGGGGAAATGGGATCCTTCTAAAGTGTGTCCTCCTCAGACAGGACGTGGGTGTGGGCAGGGGCTGTGCCATCGGACCCCCAGGCGTTAGAGGTCCTGCTCTCGGTATATCCACCCAGGGACCCCGAGTGTCTCCCGGTTAAAGAGGTGCCCCCGGTGTAGCGGAGTGAAGCAGGTGTCTGGCTGCAGTGACCGCTGTCTCCCCCCTCGCCAAGTGCCTTCAGGCTGGACTAGGTTGGCCCCGCTGTGGGAGGCGGGGTTCAGCCAAGCAGTTGAGGCTCATAGGGGTGCCAGAGACTGCTGCTCCCTTCCTCCCGCACCCTTGGGCCGGTCCGTGTGGGAAGGGGTGATCTCGGCCAGTATCCCCAATCTCTCCCGTCTGTGGCAACACTGTAGGAGACACAAGACCAGTGTGCACACCTTGTGACTGACCTAAGACCAGGGTGCACACAGTGTGACCGATACATGACCAACGTGCATCGGGTGTGACAAATGGACGACCAGTGTGCACCCAGTGTGACCCATCTAAGACCAAGGTGCACCCAGTGTGACCCATACGCAACCAAGGTGCACATAGTATGACTGATACAAGACCAGTGGGCACCCAGTGTGACTGATACATGACCAGTGTGCACCCAGTGTGACCAATACAACACCAAGGTGCACCCAGTGTGACCCATCCAAGACCAAGGTGCACCCAGTGTGACCCATACGCAACCAAGGTGCACATAGTATGACTGATACAAGACCAGTGCGCACCCAGTGTGACTGATACATGACCAGTGTGCACCCAGTGTGACCCATCTAAGACCAAGGTGCACCCAGTGTGACCCATACGCAACCAAGGTGCACATAGTATGACTGATACATGACCAGTGTGCACCCAGTGTGACCATACACAACCAAGGTGCACCCAGCGTGACCCCTACATGACCGAGGCGCACTCTGTATCACGCCCCATCAGCCCAAAACGTAATAATGTACGACAGCGTATATTCCTTATAAACGCGTGACACAGACGCCCATACATGTGTAACCAACACGTGGACAGAAACAAGTTTCATAATCTCACAGAAACCAGGACGGTGGGGACGTCTGTTGAGGAGATTTGACCAAGCAGGTGTGGGTGGGAACCTCCTGGCTGTTGGAAATGTTCTATCTCTGACCCGCGCGGTGGCCGCGAGGACATGTTGTTCGCAGAAAGCCATCGGGTGGTGCCCAGTGACCCTGGGGCCGAGTGAACAAGCACTTTGAGGCCAAAACCATTCCCAGCCTCTGGAACTGGTACTTCCCACCCTCGTGGACAGTGTCCTCTGTCCTCCGTGATCTATTTTACCTTATCTTATCTGTGCCTCATCTGCTCTCAACCCACTGGATGGATTCTGCGGCCCAGAAGTGGGTCTTTGACCCGTGGATTGAAAACAGGTGCCTCCGTGGTGTCCTCGGAGCGCGAAGGGAAAGGTGGGAGCCCTGGTTGACAGAAGCCCGCAGTCCGGAGACACGTGAAGAATTATATGCCAGATGGGTCCTCGCAGAGCCGGCCAGAGGAGCGTGTGGGTGATGGCGGGTGGAGAGAGAGGGCAGGACCCCCCACGCAGCACCCAAGCATGTAACACGGCTCGTGGGTCAAGCAAAGCCCTGCCATGGCGTCAGCCAGTTCAACGCTGAACGCACCTCAGTTCCCACCTCCTGATTCCCACCTTCCCTCGAGGCGTCCACAGATAGAACCGCTCCTAGCTGGGTTGAAAACAATTATCAATCCATCCGCCCACGTAAAAGTAGACATAAGAAGACACACTCGTCTTTCAGAGATAGATATGGAGCTATTGACAGACAAAAAGACTTTGATGAGTTGGCCTCTTTTAAAATCCCCCAAATGAGAAAGGGAAGGGGAGGGGAGAGGAGAGAAGGGGACGGGAGGGAAGGGGAGAGAAAGGAAGGGAAGGGAAGGGAGAAAAAAACACAGAAAGGAATGTGTAGGAGAGTAGGAGGAGAGGGGGAAAAGATCAATGAATTGTTCACAATCATTGGAACAGGGACGGAGGGAATTTGAGCTACAGTATACTATTCTCAAGTTTTACAAATGTTTGAAAATGTCCATGGGACTCAACCTGAGCTGCCATAACAAAGAGCCCAGATAGGGCAGCTTCAACGATACACATTTATCGCTCCCAGTCCTGGAGGCTGAGAGTCTGAGATCCAGGCGGGACTGAGTCTGGGAGTCTGAGGTCCAGGCAGGCCTGAGGCTGGGAGGCTGATTTCCAGGCAGGCATGCAGTTTGGGAGTCTGATCCACGCAGGGCTGAGGCTGCAGGTCTGAGGTCCAAGCAGGCATGGAGTATGTGAGTCTGAGATCCAGGCAGGGCTGAAGCTGGGGGTCTGAGGTCCATGCAGGCCTGAGGTTAGGGATCTGAGATCCAGGCAGGGCCGAGGCCGGGAATCTGAGGTCCAGGCAGGCCTGAGATTGGGAGGCTGATTTCCAGGCAGGCATGCAGTTTGGGAGTCTGAGATCCAGGCAGGGCTGAGGCTGGGGGTCTGAGGTCCAGGCAGGCATGGAGTATGTGAGTCTGAGATTGAGGCAGGGCTGAGGCTGGGGGTCTGAGATCCATGGAGGGCTGAGGTTGGGGGTCTGAGATCCAGGCAAGGCTGAGGCTGGGAGGCTGATTTCCAGGCAGGCATGGAGTTTGGGAGTCTGAGATCCAGGCAGGGCCGAGGCTGGGGGTCTGAGATCCAGGCAGGGCTGAAGCTGGGGGATCTGAGGTCTAGGCAGGGCTGAGGCTGGGGGTCTGATATCCAGGCAGAGCTGAGGCTGGGGGTCTGAGATCCAGGCAGGAGTGAGGCTGGGAGGCTGAGATCCAGGCACGGCTGGAGGCTGGGGGTCTGAGGTCCAGTCAGGGCTGAGGCTGGGGGGTCTGAGGTCCAGGCAGGGCCATGGCTGGGACTCTGAGATCCAGGCAGGGCTGAGGTTGGGGGTCTGAGATCCAGGCAGGGTTGAGGCTGGGAGTCTGTGATCCAGGCAGGGCTGAGGCTGGGGGGTCTTAGATCCAGGCAGGGCTGAGGCTGGGGGTCTGAGATCCAGGCGGGGCTGAGGCTGGGAGCCTGATGTCCAGGCAGGGATGAGGCTGGGAGTCTGACATCCAGGCAGGGCTGAGGCTGGAGGTCTGAGATCTGGGCGGGGCCGAGGCTGGGAGGCTGAGATCCAGGCAGGGCTGAGGCTGGGGGTCTGAGATCCAGGAAGGGCTGAGGCTAGGAGTCTGAGATCCAGGTAGGGCTGAGGCTGGGGGGTCTGAGATCCAGGCAGGGCCGAGGTTGAGGGTCTGGGATCCAGGCAGGCCTGAGGCCAAGAGTCTGAGATCCAGGCAGGGCTGAGGTTGCTGGTCTGAGATCCAGTAGGGGTAATGCTGGGGCTCTGAGATCCAAGCAGGACGAAAGGCTGGGAGTCTGAGGTCCAGGCAGGGCCGAGTCTGGGGGTCTGAGATCCAGGAAGGGCTGGAGGCTAGGAGTCTGTGCTGTAGGCAGGGCTGAGCCTGGGGGTTTGAGATCCAGGCAGGCCTGAGGCTGGGGGTCTGAGTTCTAGGCAGCGCTGAGGCTGGGGGTCTGAGATCCAGGCAGGGCTGAAGGCTAGGAGTCCGAGATCCAGGCAGGGCCAAGGCCAAGAGTCTGAGATCCAGGCAGGGCTTGAGTTTAGGACTCTGAGATCCAGGCAGAGCTGAGGCTGGGAGTCTGACATCCAGGCAGGACTGAAGCTGGGAGTCTGAGATCCAGGCGGGGCTGAGGCTGGGGTGTCTGAGATCTAGGCAGGGCTGAGGCTGGGGGGTCTGAGGTCTAGGCAGGGCTGAGGCTGGGGGGTCTGAGATCCAGGCAGGGCCGAGGCTGGGGGTCTGAGATCCAGGAAGGGCCAAGGCTGGGGGTCTGAGATCCAGGAAGGGCTGAGGCTGGGAGGCTGAGATCCAGGCAGGGCCGAGGCTGGGTGGCTGAGATCCAGGCAGGGCTGAGGCTGGGGGTCTGAGACCCAGGCAGGGCTGAGGCTGGGGGTCAGAGATCCAGGCAGGGCTGAGGCTGGGGGTCTGAGACCCAGGCAGGGCTGAGGCTGGGGGTCAGAGATCCAGGCAGGGCTGGAGGCTGGGGGTCTGAGGTCCAGGCAGGGCTGAGGCTGGGGGGTCTGAGATACAGGAAGGGCCGAGGCTGGGAGGCTAAGGTCTAGGCAGGGCTGAGGCTGGGGGTCTGAGATCCTGGCAGGGCTGAAGCTGGGGGTCTGAGATCCAGGCAGGGGTGAGGCTGGGAGGCTGAGATCCAGGCAGGGCTGAGGCTAGGGGGTCTGAGGTCCAGGCAGGGTCATGGGTGGGACTCTGAGATCCAGGCAGGGCTGAGGCTGGGAGTCTGAGATCCAGGCAGGGCTGAGGCTGGGAGGCTGAGATCCAGGCAGGGCTGAGGCTGGGAGGCTGAGATCCAGGCAGGGCTGAAATTGGGGGTCTGAGATCCAGGCAGGGCCAAGGCTGGGGGTCTGAGATCCAGGCAGGGCCAAGGTTGGGGGTCTGAGATCCAGGCAGGGCCAAGGCTGGAGGTCTGAGATCCAGGCAGGGCTGAGGCTGGGGGTCTGAGATCCAGGCAGGGCCGAGGCTGGGGGTCTGAGATCCGGGCGGGGCCCAGGCCCAGGCTGGTTCCTCCTGAGGCCTCTGTGCTTGCTGTGTGGACACAGCCTTGTCCCCCTGTCCCCCCGGCGTCATGCCTTTGTGTGTCTGTGTCCCGATCTCCTGGTCTCCCCCAGTCCTATGGGATCAGGACCCCCTACTGACCTCATTCTGCCGTAATCCCCTCTTCGAAGCCCCACCTCCCAATCCAGCGCCACTGAGGTCCAGCTGTTGGGACGTGCACATACGAATTTGCGTGGGGCACATACTTGGGCGCTAGCCAGGCCCATAGTTTGAAGACTGTGCTGGTCCATTTCGGGTGAGTCAGTTCTGGCAGCCGGACACACGGGGACAGGTGGGGGGGACCGGGAGTGAGCCCCACAGTCCGGTGGAGCATTTGGGACACAGGAGGCGTGCAGGGCGTCGGGCTGGGCCCTCCTCGTCACTAGGTCCCATCCCAGAGGGATGTAGGTCCTTCTCCAGAAGGTGAGATACACTGATCAGTGACGTGATCGGTCATCGCCACCGTCTCCTGGGACGGCCGACACCCCTCCCAGCACGCAACAACACGTGCCTGCCTTGCAGAGGGGACAGCATCCAGCAGGTTCCACCGCCCTGCCCCAGGGGCTCGTGGATGCCGTGCTTTGGGGTGGGGGTTGTTAACGTGGCCTCATCCTGCAAAGCCTGTGGGTCTCGTTCCCAAGGGCCTCCGCTCCCATTTCCCCTTGTTCCCACCCGTTATGGACAGAAAGGGGGACACGGACCCTGCTTCCATCGCACAGACACCCGCGGGCGCCCCCGACGTCTACAGCTGCTCTCAACCTGCCACAGGAAGTTAAACATCGAGCAAAACACAGAGAGCGTCCCGTCGAAGAAAGCTTTGAGTTTGTCCCCCGAGAGTCTTTGAAAGAGAAATACCTTTGGGGGCGCTTTCTCATCCCCCTCCTGCCCTCCCTACGTCCCTCCCCCCCTGTCCTCAGGCCTGCGTCCCCGGGATCCCTCGCCTGAAACTCCGTCTGGCCTCAGAGAGCCGTGGCCAACGGGATCCAACGTGATTCGTGGGCAAACCCTCCCTTTCAAGGAGGGTGTGCAGACTGGAGACCGGCCTTTGGGCACACAGAGCCCCCTCCGCAGGCAGCGGCCCCCACGGGCTACGAGCAGGGGCAGGGGCGCCCCGGACTCTGCCGGTGCAGCCCCACGCGGTGGGTGCCGGTCCCCGGGACCCCGGGCACGTCTGCCTCGGCTTCGGGGGGCCGGCCGTGTGCGTGTGAAGGAACCGCCAGGCACGGGGAATCGTTCCTGACGTCCAGGCCTCATTAGTGCCTGCACGCTGACCTCCGCGTCTCCCCGAATCAAACGGCCGCAGCCGCACTGACGTACCCAGAGCCCAGACCAGACAGGCCCACGCTGGTGAATACTAATAAGCAGTCATTACCGGAACCGCACTGGGGACATATGCTAATGCGCCTCGTGCAGTGGCCACCCGGGACCCCCGGAGCTCTACAGACGCGCCGGGCACATCCAGACTCCCGCCCACGGCCCGGGACACCTGGCCCGCCCTTCTGAACACACGGGTGCGCACAGCCAGCTGTCCCCCTGTCCCAGGTGCAGTCCAGGCCTAGGAGGGCTCCAGGAAGGCCACACACACGTGACCCGCTACTTGGTCTCCCCAGGACGCCCTGCTCACCCTCCCCGTGGACCTCACGGCTAGCACAAATGCCCGTGTCTTGCTCACGTCTGTGCCAGCGCCCAGGCTCACCAAGGCCACCACCTGGCCGGCCAGGTTTGATCCTCAGGCTCTGGTCCCCCAGCCTGGCCAGGGGCGTAGTCACCTGCTGCTGAGGCAGGGACCGTGCTGCCCGTTGCTGGTGTCTGTCCCCCCAGGGACTCTCTTTCTCATCTTTGAGTGCTGACACGAGCCGTGAGGACCGCACGTGTCTACCCTGTGCAGAATTGTGTCCCCCAAATTCCTATCTTGAAGTCCTGGCCCCAGGGCGAGGCCCCGCCTGGATCCCGGACTCCCAGGACCCTGAGACAATAAATGTCTGTCGAAGCCGCCCTGCCTGGGGTATTGGCTATGGCACTGTGACAGTCCCACAGCAGCCGTGGCAAAGTGCTTCACTACACGTCACTTACGTGAACGCACGCACAACCACAGCTAACGTGCCTCCGGCTTCCGGCTCCCGGACGTTGGGAACACAAAAACGAACTTGTAAATTAAATCCCAGGCCAGTGGCAAACCCTGCAAAGTCACGTTCCCCAACCCTGGTCAGAAGCCAGTGACCCCACCCCACCCCCAAACGGGGCAATTCTGGCTTCAGGGAAGGTGGTCCCGGTGATGCCCTGGGAGAGGGTCTGACCTGTGTCAGATTTCCGTGTTTCGATGAGCACACAAGGCTCGTTGGGGTCCAGCCACACCTGAGGGAACATGGCGAAGCCGATATGGAGACCTACATCCACGTCTTCAAGACCAATTGGGGCCCTGCGTGGGGGCCCTGAACAGCCCCAGAATCCCCAGGTGTCATGGAAATATTCTGTGGACAGCACAGGACACACAGGTGGGCACGCTTACGAACACGGCCAAGGGCAGCCGTTGACGTCCTTAAACCTTTCCCTGGCAAAAATTTTCAGCACACGTGGCTGCTTCTCAAATTAGTGAATGGATAAACCCACTTCTCAAATTAATTAATGGATCAACCCATTTCTAACAAGGGGGTTTACGACCCCCCGTAACTAGCACATTGTTTCTATATTCATTACTAAATCACAAAAATACTCACATACACCTTGCATGGGGCACTCTCCTATGCCCGGAATCACCAAAACGGACTTACAGACTGGGTCCCCTGCAGAGCAATAAAGTCTGGAAATTCAAATCTCAAAGATCAGTTCAAGGGGCACCTGGGTGGCTCGGTCAGTTGAGCGATTTTGACTCAGGTCATAATCCCAGGGTCGTGGGATCCCCTTGGGATCGAGCCCCAAGCTCAGCGTGGAGCCTGCTTGAGAGTCTCTGTCTGTCTCTCTCCTCTCTCTCTGCCTCCTTCCCCTGGTCACGTTCTCTCGACACACAAAATGAAAAATAAATAAAGACAAACATGAGTTTATTGCCACAAGCGACGTTGTTACGACGTTGGCTTTGCTGGACAGATACATCGACCTGACGTTCTGGACGGAATCCACTTCTGTATTCCGACCCCGGTGCTCTCCACCCAGAAAATGCCTTTTTGAATAAGCACGTAAAATCAGTAACAGAATGTGAGTATTTGGTTTCCTACCGCACGGTGGTCAGACATCACCTTCCAGCAAAATGCCGTGTGCTCCACAAGCCCTCAACCACCACCCTCAAGGCCAAGGACAAGCACACGGAACTATAATGAGGAAACGTGGCTCATTTCCCCCGAACTTTGAGGAAATAAATGGGGCGTATAAAGGACAGGTTCGCCACAAATGGGATACTTTCTTCTCAAGCGTACTTTTGTGAAATTTGATAAGCATTAGGCGAATACGTCCACGTGAGTTTCTACGAATGTAGGGAGTGTTGTAGGAATATGAAGGGAATCTGCCCCCAGCTGGGCTGTGGGAGTTTATTTGACAGAAGCCTGTCTGGGGTGATGGAAGACATAACCCCAATTATGAGGTTAAAGTCATAGGAACTATCCTCTCCCAGCTGTGGAGAACAGGAGCCTGAGGTCCAGGGAGAGGCAGGGCTGCTGAGATACAGACAGGGTAGGACCACAGAGATCCAGGCAGGGCAGGGCCACTGAGATCCAGGCAGGACAGGGTCGCTGAGACCCAGGCAGGGTAGGACTGCTGGGATCCAGGAGGGATAGGACCACTGAGATCCAGGGGGGACAGGACTACTGAGACCCAGGCAGGGCAGGGCCACCAAGATTCAGGAAGGGCAGGACCACTGAGACCCAGGAGGGGCAGGACCGCTGAGATCCAGGCAGGGCAGGGCCACTGAGATCCAGGGGGGACAGGACTACTGAGACCCAGGCAGGGCAGGGCCACCAAGATCCAGGAGGGGCAGGACCACTGAGACCCAGGCAGGGCAGGGCGGCTGAGATCCACGAGGGACAGGACCAGTAGATCCGGGCAGGGCAGGACCAGGGAGATCCAGGCAGGTCAGGACCATACTCCCTCCAGAGGCTCCAGGGGAGGGTCTTTCCTGCCTCTCCCAGTGTCTGGGGCTCCAGGCGTCCCTGGGCTTGCGGCTGCGTTCCCCCCAGCCCCCCGTCTCTGTCTCCGCCTTCACGTGGCTTCTCCTCCTTGTGTCTGATTTCTCTCCCTCTGGACATCAGCCAACACTGGATCTTTGAGTCTGGCGTCCAAAACTGGGAAAGAATAAATGTCTTTGTGTGAGGACATTTGCGTGGAAGGCCACCCACACCAACTGTAGACAGTCCTTCAGTGGCTCTAGCTGATGGTGACACTTGCATTTTCCTGAGCCATAGGCTCCCCTGCCAGGGAAGGCAGTGTTTAGTTCCTGGCCCTGTCTCCAGCCACTTTGATGCCCCTGCCCGCCTTTGGCTCACCTGTCTGTAGCTTGGACCCCCTTTTCCCCATGCATTTTGCCCCTCACTGGGGACCCAACACACCTAGACCCCACCCCACCTGTCCCTTCCCTCACGACAGCCCCCAGTTTCCAGACTGCGCCCGCCCCCCCACCCCCCGCAGCCCGATTTCTAGCCCTGGATGGGCCCCAGCAGACCAGACCACTGCAGGGGGGACCCTCCCCTCCCCCAGGGAACGGGCCTCCTCAGACCAGACTGGGTGTTGTCCCGCCTTCTGCAGGATGGGGAGCCTGGCCGTCCAGCAACCAGCCCCAGGCCAACGCCGCGGTGGGGTGGGGGGTGCTTCTCCCATCAAGGACGCCCACGGAAAACTGCTTCCTCATCATGCATTCGACACACAAATGTTCCTTCCCGATCACAGTTGGACGGAGAGATTTTCTCCCTAATTCAGCCCTAATTTATTTATCTTAAGGCAGGCAATGCACAGTAATTTCATAATAAAGGGCTCCCAATCAAAGCTTACCTTATCCAGAGGTAATTAATACAAAGCGTGTTGAATTAAAGATGTGAGTCTTGACTCTTTGGCAGGGGGTAAGGGACATGGTCTCGGGGGCCCACATTATGCCTGAGACAGACCAATTAACACCCTGCATCGTCTTTTATGTTAACTTCAATTAAGGGTTCTTAAAATTTTTAAAGTTATTTTCTTCCTTCCCGTCTCCGAGTGTCAGACCCCACATCAAAGGGCCGCTCACGGAACAGTCCACAGGTAACGCTCATTTGCACACAGGTCTGGAGGGGCCCAGCTCACAGGCGCCCGGGCAACGAGCTCTGTGGGGTCGGGGTCTCAAGGAAGAGGTTCAGCGAGAGAGCCGTCCCCACGAGGAGCACGGGGAGGGTGTCCACGGACATCTCCACACTGCAGGCAGGAAGGGTGCTCGGTGGGCGAGGCCCAGGCCAGGCCCGGTCCTGCAGCCATGGTGTGCTCACACACACAGGGTGGGCACAAACGTGACCCTTCCCGCCCTGCCTGCTTGCTTCCTACAGGAAGAGCCACGGTTGTCCGTGCAGGGAACAATGCACCGTCACAAAGGACTAGAGCTGGTGGAAAGCAAGGTATCCCAGGGCCTCATTTCCTCCTGAGGCTCCAGGGGAGGGTCCTTCCAGAGACTAGAGTCTGAGATCCAGGCAGGGCAGGGCCGCTGAGATCCAGGCAGGGGAGGGCCACTGAGATCCAGGAGGGGCAGGGCCACTGAGATCCAGGCAGGGCAGGGCCTCTGAGATCCAAGAGGGGCAGGACCATTGGATCCAGGCAGGGCAGGATCACTGAGATCCAGGGGGGGTAGGACCACGGAGGTCCAGGCAGGGCAGGGCTGCTGAGATCCAAGAGGGGCAGGACCCCTGAGATCCAGGCAGGGCAGAACCACTGAGATTCAGGTGGGGCAGGGTTGCTGAGACCCAGGCAGGGAAAGGCCACTGAGATCCAGGCAGGGCAGGACCACTGAGATCCAGGGAGAGCAGGGCTGCTGAGATCCAGGAGGGACAGGGCCTCGGAGACCCAGGTAGGGCAGGGCCACTGAGATCCAGGCAGGGAAGGGCCACTGAGATCCAGGCAGGGCAGGGCCACTGAGATTCAGGCAGGGCAGGACCCCTGAGATGGAGGCAGGGCAGGGCCACTGAGATCCAGGAGGGGCAGGACCCCTGAGATGGAGGCAGGGCAGGGCCACTGAGATCCAGGCAGGGAAGGATCACTGAGATGCAGGAGGGGCAGGGCTGTGCTCCCTTCTGAGGCTCCAGTGGAGGGTCCTTCCTGCCTCTTGCATTTTCTGGGGCTCCAGGCGTCCCTGGGCTTGTGGCCACGTGCCTCCTGTCTCTGCCTCTGTCTTTATGTGGCTTCTCCTCTGTGTCTGTGTCTCCCCTCTTGTCTCTCTTATGAGGACACCTGTCGTCAGATTTAGGGCCACCCTGATCCAGGATGAGCTCATCTCACATCCTTCACTTAATCTCATCTGCAGAGACCTTTCCAAATAAAGCCGCACTCACAGGTTCCCAGTGGACGTGAGTACAGGGGGGACATTAGTCACCCCACTACATGCGCCTCAGCCCCCAGGGCCACCTCCTACCCCACAAGGCAGACCAACGGATATCCACTAACAAAGCACAGACGTTCACTGATGGGAGTTCAGAGTCCACACCACTGCCCACCTTTAAGTAACTTCCGCTTGTCAAGTTGAGGGTCAGCATGAGAGAATAACGTGTAATGTTGTGTGAAAAAGCCATCGAGATACGTGTCCCTACTTTACCTCCGTGCCTTCGCAAGCCTGGATCGTCTTCAGAGCTTACACCACAATAGGTCACAGCAGGTGGCATTTAGAAGCAGAGAGGACCATGGGGCTTTCCTGTGTGAAGAAAACGACGTTTGCAGAAAGGCCCAGACAATGCGTGTTTTTCACTAACTTGTTTTTACTACAGTTCACTGTAATGGGTTTATTATTCTTGTGGTTAAAGAAACTGACAAATATTTTTTTTATTTTTTTCACATTTATTTATTATTTTTGAGAGACAGAGCGCGAGCAGGGGAGGGGCAGAGAGAGAGGGAGACCCAGAATCTGAAGGAGGCTCCAGGCTCTGAGCTGTCAGCACAGAGCCTGATGCAGGGGTTGAAGTCACGAACCGTGAGATCATGACCTGAGCCAAAGTCGGACACTCAACTGACTGAACTACCCAGGCGCCCCAAACCAACAAGTATCTTTAAATACTTTCTGTTTTTTCGTTTTCCCGGGAATATGGCAAGTTGGAAATCTGGTCCAACGTGGTCAACGTGCATAGGGCTGAGCCCCACGAACCAGGAGGTCCGGGGGTTCTCAGTAACAGTTAAGGGTGTAAGGGACACTGCTGGTCGGACAAGGGACTGGGTCTCGGCCAGTGTGGTCCACAAAAAAGCTCAGGGAGGGGCGCCTGGGTGGCGCAGTCGGTTAAGCGTCCGACTTCAGCCAGGTCACGATCTCGCGGTCTGTGAGTTCGAGCCCCGCGTCAGGCTCTGGGCTGATGGCTCGGAGCCTGGAGCCTGTTTCCGATTCTGTGTCTCCCTCTCTCTCTGCCCCTCCCCCGTTCATGCTCTGTCTCTCTCTGTCCCAAAAATAAATAAAAAACGTTGAAAAAAAAATTAAAAAAAAAAAAAAAAAAAAAAAAGCTCAGGGAGAGCCGTGAGGCAGACAGAGAGACGTGGGCTGTCCGGCCATGTCCCCGTGTTCCAGCTCCTACCCTACACCCCACCCCCTGGAAACAACGCACCGTGAACCTGTGTGCTGAGATGGGAGGACTCCGCCCTGCAAGGAAGCACTGTCTTTCACCCCAATTTCACGGGAGGATGGCCAGAAATGTACAGCTCCTACCCCATTTCACACAGGCGAACTGAGCACAGCGTGCAAGTTACATCATAATCGCGTGACGGGCGGCATTTTGCGGGTCTGATGAGTTCCCAAACCGATCTGCCTGCCGTCTAGGGAAACTTCCAGACGCCTGTGATACCTGGACATCCGTACTCAAAACCGCGAGCATCAGACAGTGAAATACAGAATGGCGTAAAGTCCGACGAACTGGAAAGGGTTCCAATTCATGCACACAGCTGTCCACACAGCTGTATATACATGCTCCAAAGGCAGAAAGAACCCAAAGGCCCAGGGATGGACAGATAAATGCAATGTGGTCCATCCACCGATGGAGTATTACTCTGCCATGAAAAGGAACACAGCTGTGGCACCTGCTATCCCGTGAACGGACCTCGAGGAGGTGAGGCTCGTAAGCAAACCCAGACGCACGGGAGCACATCCTGTGTGATCCCGTTAATAGAAAATATTCAGAGCAAACAGACAGGAAACGGATGAGTGGTCCCCGGGGTCTGGGGGAGGCGACGCAGGTGACAGCTAACGGGGACGGGGTCTCCTTTGGGCAGCATGAGAGTGTTCCGGAACCAGGCACAGGTGATGGGCCCGCAACCCCGTGAATGTGCCAAATGCCCCTGGGTGGTTTGCTTTAAATGGTGGATTTCATGTAACGCGCATTATGCCCCAAAACACGAGACGTCGTGAACAGTTAACTGAACGAGAGGCACCTTTTTTGGAAGCTGTGTCACCCCTAAGAGATACCAGCGGCTTCTGAAAGCGCTGTCTCCGCTGTGAAGTGCCCTCCAGATGGTGGCTGTTCTGATCACCCCGATGATAAGGACCCTGCTCGTGCTGGTCACCGAAGTCCAGCCCCCGAGGATCTGCCTGAGACACGCCCACAAGGGGGGCTTACCTCTCCCCGTGGGGGTCTAGCCGGACTTCCTGGTAAGTGCCTCACTCCGCCCCCAAAGACCTCAGAAGAAGGATGCTTCCCTGGAAACGGTCCTCTCCCATCCGGGTATCTGTCTACACACAAGGCCGTGAGAAAACAGCACCCCAGTCTGATGCCCCCACAGCGCGGACGCCGACCCCCCAGCCCGTGCAGGGACACCAGCCCTCTGGCCCCGAGAACGTGCCTCATTCACTCCTGCAGATGCTCAGAACCTTCCTCCGAGGTTTCCGGAGTCGTCTGCTGTCAGTGGCTCACCTGTGCTCACACGGAGTGCGAAAGCCCCTGTTCTTTCCAGACCAAAAGCAGGCCGACCGGGGCAATCAGAAGACAGGAGAGGCAGCACGTCGACAGGCCGGTGAAGCCCCAGCTCTGGATCCCGGCCGCGAGGCTTGACGGCCTGCTGGCCGGCGTCCTGAAGACGATGAGATCAAACCTGACCTTTGTGAGCAACGCAGAGCATTCTGGCCACGGGCAGGGAGAGCTTCAGCGCCGGTGAGCCTGGCGGTAGGAGGGTCGGGCTCTGCCCCTCCGTTCTCGGGGTCAGACCACCTTCCTGCGGCCGAGCGCGAGGCCGTGCGCACACAGCAGCATGAAGCCGGGTCCCAGAGGGCGTCCCCCGCGCCCAGGACCAGGCAGGAAAGCGCGAGACAGGCGTCAGCCTCGGCCTTGCATCCTGGCCTCTGTGGAAATCGGCGCTGCGCCCTGGGCTCGACGGAGTACCAGGGCGAGCGGAGGTCCCGGGGGCACGCATCTGCCCCCGGGACGCAGGCCGCTCTGGGCCCATGACCGCAGCCCCGTGACTGAAATGCGTCCACGCCCGTCCAGTTGGCTTCCGCAGCTGGAGAAAGAGAGGCATCCTTGCGGGCCCTCTTCCGTTCCAAGGCTGAGCCGTCTCCTCCTGCGCCCGGACGAGGCACCCGTGTGGGCGCGCTGACCCCCTGGCACGAGCACGGCCGGTTGCCGTCGGAACAGACCAGCCTGAAAGCGGACAAGCGGAAGCGGGAGCAGGCACGCGGGGGGAGTATCAGTGAGCCGTGGAGGGGAACGCAGCTCCCACGCCTGCCGCCCCGTGGACCAACCCTGAACACACACTGAGCGAGATAAGCCAGGCACGAAAGCACAAATACTGGACGATTCCGTCCATGAAGAGTCCGGCACAGGCCGATGTGCGGACAGAAACCAGGGCTCGCGGTTGCCAGGCGGATGCCGGACACGGGGGCTGAGCCAGTCCCTCAGTGTGCACGGGGCTGTGGGGGCGGCCAGGACGGAGATGACCGTGCCGGGGACGGGGCTGCTGGGGGAGAGGGACAGGAAGAGCACACGAGCCCCAGACCTGCCGGGGGAGGCCCGGATGGGGCGGGCTGTCACCTGGGCAGGGACGGACGACCGAGGGTTCTGGGTCCCCGAGGCCGGGACCTGGGTGTGCACAGCTGCCCGAGCCCAGCGCATGGGCCACGTGAGGGTGGGAGGTGCACACGTCGCGGAGGGAGCTGGGGGCGGTGCAGGAAGGTTGGTTTCCGGTTCCCAAGGTACATGACGTCACAGAACATGGCGGCAACGTGGGCACCAGCAAAAGTGGTGTTTTCAAAACAAGCCTGAGTGGAGGGCGGGGCCGTCCTCCTGAGGAAAGGCACACACAGAACCTGAGTCCTTCCGCCTTTGGTGGCCCCCAGTGCCGCGCTCCCAGCAGGCAGCCGGCGAGTGAACGGACCTCTCAAGCCGTGTGTCTGCCCCTGAAAAGGACAGTGTCACTGCAGTGCAGGGGACACTGGGGACGGGTAGGCACAGGAGCATGACCGTGGTGGCGGTGACACTGGGAGGGGCAGTGGCACTGATGGTGGCCAAGGTGGCGGTGATGCTGGTGGAGGGGACACTACGGGGGGACCCTGGCAGCGATGGTGGCCGAGGTGGAGGTGACAGGGCCGGAGGTGACACCAGACGGGACAATGGAAGTGATGGTGGCTGAGGTGCAGGTTGTGGTGGCTGGGTGGAGGTGACCCTGGGTGAAGCAGGGGTGACAATGATGGGGACGGGAGCTGAGGCACAGGTGGAGGTGACCATGATGAGGGTGGTGGCTGGGATGCAGGTGATAGCTCAGTGGAAGTGATGCTAGGAGCACTTTGGGGTTGAACCCCCCTCCCACCCTGCCGAGCAGCAGCTCCCGTGCAATTCGATTTCCGAACTGGTTTGCAAACGAAGAGGCCAGGAGGGAATCGTCTTCTCCTTCCCTGTCTTAGTTTGACTTTTCAAGTGGCTGAAATATAACATATACAATTATGGCAAAGGGGGACGTCTCATGAGAGCCGGGGGTTGCAGGGACCAGTTGTTCCCCAGGAACCAGACCATGTGGCTCCGTGACAGGCCCCACAGGTGCCTGGGTTGGATTGAAACACAGAAGAACGCCTTATGGCCCAGCAACTGCTCTCCAGGTGCAGACCCAGAGAAAGCAGTCACATGGTTATGTAGAAACATGTACGGAGATTTTCACAGCAACAAATTTTCACAGTAGCCAAGAGGGGGAAGCAACCCAAGCCTCTGTGGATGGACTGATGGAAGGGTGGGTGGATGGATGGATGGGTGGATGGATGGATGGATGGATGGATGAAAGGATGGATGGATGGTTGAATGGGTGGATGGATGGATGGATGGATGGATGGATGGATGGATGGATGGATAAGTGGACAGGTGGATGCATGGATGGATGGATGAAAGGATGGATTGATGGATGGATGGTTGAATGGGTGGGTGGGTAGATGGATGGATGGATGGACAGGTGGACAGGTGGATGCATGGATGGATAGATGGGAGGAGAGTTAGATGGATGGATGGATGGATGGATGGATGGATGGAAGGACAGTTAGATGGATGGATGGATGGATGGATGGATGGATGGAAAGGTGGGTGGATGGATGGATGGGTGGAAAGATGGATGGGTAGACAGGTGGATGGATGGGCAGATGGGTGGATGGATAGGTGGACGAATGAATGGACAGATGAACAGGTGGACCAATGGACAGGTGGATGGATGGATGGATGGATGGATGGATGGATGGATGGATAAGTGGACAGGTGGATGCATGGATGGATGGATGAAAGGATGGATTGATGGATGGATGGTTGAATGGGTGGGTGGGTAGATGGATGGATGGATGGACAGGTGGACAGGTGGATGCATGGATGGATAGATGGGAGGAGAGTTAGATGGATGGATGGATGGATGGATGGATGGATGGAAGGACAGTTGGATGGATGGATGGATGGATGGATGGATGGATGGATGGAAAGGTGGGTGGATGGATGGATGGGTGGAAAGATGGATGGGTAGACAGGTGGATGGATGGGCAGATGGGTGGATGGATAGGTGGACGAATGAATGGACAGATGAACAGGTGGACCAATGGACAGGTGGATGGATGGATGGATGGATGGATGGATGGACAGATGGATGGATGGGTGGATGGAGGATAGATGGATGAATGGATGGATGGGTGGACGGACGATGGATGGATAAACCACGTGGTCCATGCACACAGTGGGATGTAGCTCATTCTTGAAAAAGACGGAGGTCCTACACCTGGCATGACATGGATGGACCCTGTGTGAGACAAGCCAGGCACAGAAGGACAAATATTGGATGATTCATGTACGTGAAATGTCCAGAGCAGGCTGATTCGTAGACAGAAAACAAGTGGAAGGTTGGCAGGTAGACACTGGGCAGCAGGGTTGGAGCTGCTTAGAGAGCATCCACCATCATCTCCAGAACTTTCCATCTCCCCACACTAAGACTCTGTCCCCGTGAAACACTGACTCCCTGTTCCCGTCCCCAGCTGCTGGCCCCACCATCTACTCTCTGTCTCTAGGGATCAGGCTCCTCTAGGGACGCCATATACGTCCCGTGTGGAATCACACGGGATCTGTGCTTCTGTGACTGGCTTCTGTCACTGAGCATCACGTCCCCCAAGTCCACCCACGTTGTAGCAGGTGCAGAACGTCCTTCCTTTTCAAGCCTGCGTAACAGTCCACTGTGTGCATGGACCACATGCTCCTTATCCTTCCATCTCTGGACCTTGGTTTGTGGAACATGTCGTGTTTCAAAGCTGCCCTCTGACACTGAGGTGGTTCCTGCCTGTGTTCCTTCCTCTGGGCTCTGGCCATGTGTTCCCGGGAGAAGCCCGGATGCTGTGAGGAGACCTGACTAAGCAGCGTTGATGAGAGTGTGACGTTTCTGGTGCGGTAAAGAACAACACGCCCAGGCCGTCGGGGTCACAATTTGGAGGGTGTGTGGAAACACCAGAGGGAGGTCCCCCTTCCTTGCTGTTTCCACGCACCTCGCTGCCCCCAGGGCCCACGTCCTTCCCCGGCCCGAGGCTGGCACCTCATCATGCCCCCGTCTATGTCAAAGGTGCTTCCAGCAGCAGACAGGCCGGGAGGCCTTCGGGCCAGGAGTAGGCGGAACCAGGGGCCGCTTCTCCGAAGAGAAGCTTCTCTGAAGAGCCAGACGCACTGGGCACCAAGTCACCATCAGTGGCAGGAGGACATGCCTCTCCCACCTGGAGCCACGGACAGTTTGCAGGGCTGACGTACGTGCAGGGGACTGTGTTCCGGAACCATCCAGCGGGCTCCTGCCAACACCTGGCGTGCACTGGGGTCTGGAAGGCACACGTGCACGCTTTCCTTGGACTCTTGTGACCAGTTAAACTCTCTGTGCAAAAAAAAAAGAAAAGACAAAAAAAAACACAACTTGTGAGAGTTTCTGGAAGAAGCAGCAGAAAGTGGAGAATGCAGATGTCCGGGGAGCTCGCTCAGAAGGGGGTTCACGGGGCGACCCTGAGCCAGAAAGTCCCAGGAAAAGATGTCAGTGAATCCCTGCCAGGCGGCCGTGCGTGTGGACCTCACCTGGCTGGGATCCGTCGGGGGGGGGGGGGGGGATCCGTCAGACGGCCCCATACGTGTCCGGAAGGAAGAACTTCGCCTGGCCCGTTCCTGACAATCGGGAGGGGGGATTTTGAGGTTTCCTTCACTGGAATCGCCGGCCGGGGCCGAGAGAGTGGCACGCAGGGAACCCTGGACAGCAACTCCCCGTCCGTGTGCATCTGACCCTCGAGATGAGCATTAACCTGTGTGGCCTCCGCCCGGCGGGGAAACGTCAGAAATGCAGCCGAAGCCGTGGCTTTGTCGGGGAAACCCGTGGGCTTCGTCACGTCAGCTCTGAGTGTGCTGATTAACCTTCTAAACGGGACGTCCCGCACAAGCACCTTGGGGGACACACGTGGGGGCCGATTCGCAATGAGAGCGGGAAGGAGAAACCCAAGGGCACAAGAAACGCGTTTCTGAAACATTTCCGTGGGTCACACTGCCATCGTGTGGCTGCGTGGGAAACCGACCTCCAGGGGCCGCCGGCGTCCCGTGCCCCCTGCTGACCCAGCCCCGAGCTCCGTCCCTGCAGGGGACACGCGGCCGCACCCGGTCCCCACGTGAACCGTGAGAGGAGGAAACACGTCTGCACCATTCGTTCGTGGACGGCTGTGGCAACGGCAAAGTGTGGCCTGCGTGTTGTGTGTCCAGGAAGGCTGTGTTTTAGAATGCACGCATCCTAGGAGATGCATTCCGGAACATCCCGAGCCGTCGAAATAATTTCCAGACGGCTCAGGAGAAGACGCACGTGTCCTGAGATGCATGGGCGCCCACGTCTCACGCGTGTGCACGGACCCATCTGTGTGCGGAAGGAAGGAGCATAGCTTAGACGCAGACACGGCAAACAGACGCACGCACTTTACATTAATTGATTGATTGATAATGGATGGATACAGGAGAGAGACAGAGGCACGGAGGGAGGGGAGAGGGAGGAAGGAGGGAGGAGAGGGGGGAGGAGGAGAGGGGGAGGGAGCGGGAGGGGGAGGGAGGGAGGGTGACCTTCTACCTCTGTCTGAACCCTCAGGACCCTGGGCCCCTCTTCCCCCCTGCAGGGTCTCCCTGTCCCGTCTCTGTGTCTGTCTCCCTCCCTGTCCCGTCTCCCTGCTCCAAGGACAAGGCTCCAGCACAAGCAATGTGTCCCAGGATGAGGGTTCAGGACCCCACTCGTGCACACGGACACTCAGAACTCCCCCACCGTCCTCGGGAGCCCGCCCTCCCCACCTTCCCCGTGATCCCCAGAGCCTCAGCAATGACCTGATGCTCAGCGACAGAAGCCAGACACACAAGGTCCCGTCGCCCGTGACCACATCCGTGTGAAACGTACAAAACAGGCACATCCATGGGGACAGGAAGGCTGGGGGGGGGGGGCTGGAGCAGGTGCGTGGGGTCGGCTGAGAGTTACCCCCGAGGAGGGGGGTTCGTGCCTCAGTTTTCCCGCCACCAGGTCCCCTCACCTCTCAGCGCAAAGGCTCAACGGGCGCCACACTCCAGGATCTAGGTGCACGTCTTCTGAGCCGCTCAGAGAGAGGGGACACCGCTGGGCCCCTCACATCTGCTTCCGTCCACCCTTTCCATGAAATCTGAGCTCCTCTCCGGGCCTGCAGGGTCCCCGCCATCTGGTCTCTGATGCCCTTCAGTTCTCAGCAGGCACCTTCTCTTTCCCAGCACATACTCTTTGCACATGCTGATCCCTCTGCCTCATTTGCTTTTCCCTGCACTTGGCTGGTTCCTCCTGGCGCATTAGGTGTTGACCTATATGTCGTTCCCCCTTCGTGGGCACCTCCGTGACCAGCCCACGACTGCATCTCTATTCTTACCCCTGCCACACCGTGTGAGGCTGTTTTTGCTAGGAACTCCCCACAGTTCCCAGAAGTTATATATTATTTTGTTTCTCTATCACTTTCTGCCTCATCCATAATGACACTCGACAAGCATTTGCAAAGCTGAACTCGGCACGGCCGTGAGACCACAGTGGGAGGGAGGAAAGCTTTTCCTGGGCTGATTCCCCAGGCCGCGTCCCAATGCCAGAACTGCTCACAGCCTCTGTTTTCGTCCCTTGCGTCAGAGGCCACGCACGTGATAAATCCTTCGCCGTCTCCGTAGCCTGGAGGGCCGGGCCCTCACGCGTCACGGTCGGCGGCCATGGTGTGGCTCCGGGGACCAGGAACACCGCCCCCCGCCCACCACATCCAGAAATACCGCTCCCCCCGAGCAGCCCACAGGTGCCTGAAAACCTGTGCTTTCTTCTTTGGGGAAGAAATTAGAGGCAGGTGTCAAAACACACGTCTCGCCCGGGTGACAGAACACATCAGACGTGGGCCGGCCACTAACGCCTTTGCCTGCAGTGAGTTTATCAGGATTCCCAGCAGGGCCTGGGGGTCTGAACAGGAAGGTCCCCAGGGGCCCCAAGAAGCAGGAGAGGAGGGACACCCCACAGGACACAGGCTCGGGTTTGCAGAGCCCAGGTGCCCCCTCGGGCCTCCGGCTCGGGACCCCCCAGCCTGACCCAGAGTCCAGTGCAGCCAGAAGGGCCCGTGTCTGCCCCACTGCGACGTGCCTTACAAGAGACCCCCAAGCCTGGCCTGGTGCTCCCAACATTTGAAGCAAATACCCACAGGGGGCACACAGCCCGCAAAGAAACGAGTCACCATCGGGGCCGACAGTACGGAAGCAACAAGTGAGGGGAAGGAACCTTAGCGCACATCCTGGGGACCTCGCTGCTTGGGGCAAAACCGTCGTGTCGGAGACCCGCGTCTCAGAAGACACCACTGCGAGGTCTGCACGGATCGAGGGCCTTGGGGGCCAAGCCAAAGAGCAAAGGCCAGCGAGGGGCCAACGAGGGTGTTTGCACGTTTCCAGGGTCGGGGGAGGCCTTCCAACCTCCAAGGGCAGGAACTTACACTTCGGTAAATCTGACCCACGGATGTCAGGACACCACAAGGTGAATGATAAACTGGGAACCTTTCGCTCCAAAACTCTCGGTAATCAACCCGTAAAGTGGCAACACGGGCCAGGAGAAGACACACGCGGATGTTTCGCTATAAAGGGACATTGTAACCTCACTGGGGATCACAAAAAATGCAAAATAAAGCAAAAACAGAACCGTAATGTGGGCTCAAGCGTGTCCCCCAATAAGATACCTTGAAGTCCTGTGAATGGAACCTGATTTGCCAACAGGGTCTTTGTAGATGTAGTCAAGTTCAGATGCGATCATCCTCACCAAGGGTGGCCCTGAGTCCAATGACAGGTGTCCTTGTGAGACAGAACAGGAGACACGGACACAGAGGAGAAGCCATGTGAAGAAGGAGGCAGAGACGGGAGGGACGTGGCCACGAGCCCAGGGACGCCTGGAGCCCCAGAAGCTGGAAGAGGCAGGAAGGACCCTCCCCTGGAGCCTCGGGAGGGAGCGGGGCCCTGTCCCGCCTGGAACTGAGCAGCCCAACCTGCCTGGATCTCAGTGGCCCTGCCCCGTCTCCATCTCAGTGGTCCTGTCCCCCCTCCCCACTCCCCGGATCTCACTGATCCTGCCCCATGGGATCTCAGTAATCCTCCCTGCCTGGATCTCAGCAGCCCTGCCTGGATCTCAGGGGTCCTGCCCTGCCTGGATCTCAGGGGTCCTGCCCTGCCTGGATCTCAGGGGTCCTGCCCTGCCTGGATCTCAGGGGTCCTCCCCTGACTGGATCTCAGCAGCCCTGCCCTGCCTGGATCTCAGCGGTCCTGCCTTGCCTGGATCTCAGTGTCCCTCCCCTGCCTGGATCTCAGTGGCCCTGCCCTGCTTGGATCTCAGTGGTCCTGCCCCTCCTGGATCTCAGCGGCCCTGCCCTGCCTGGATCTCAGTGGCCCTGCCCTGCCTGGATCTCAGTGGTCCTGCCCTGCCTGGATCTCAGGGGTCCTGCCCTGCCTGGATCTCAGTGGTCCTGCCCTGCCTGGATCTCAGGGGTCCTGCCCTGCCTGGATCTCAGTGGTCCTGCCCTGCCTGGATCTCAGCGGCCCTGCCCTGCCTGGATCTCAGTGGCCCTGCCCCTCCTGGATCTCAGAGACCCTGCCCTGCCTAGATCTCAGGGGTCCTGCTCCTCGTGGATCTCAGCAGCCCTACCCCGCCTGGATCTCAGGGGTCCTGCCCCTGGATCTCAGCAGCCCTGCCTCTCTCCTGGATCTCACACTGTGGTCTGCAGAGAGGGTGAATCTGCACGTTAAGCCTCCCCGTCTGTGGTCCTTTGTTGCAGCCACCCCAGAATCTCATACAGACCCCATTTCCATGTCGGCTGGCATTCGGGGAACTGATAAGGCTGCTGGGGGGACGGCTGTTCAGGGAATCAGGCAGTGCAGCCTTCTGAGAAACCAATTTGGTGCTGGTGACCAAAGGCTTGCAAACTTCGTCCAGGCCCATGCTTCCAGGAATCGCTCCCAAAGTCGTAAATCAGAGCTGTGCCCAGGGACCCACGCGTGTGCACCCTCCTTCTGAGTAATTTACCGTGTTTAATCTGGAAACCAGAGAAATGCCGCTCGTCCAGGAAGCCGTTGGATCAACCCGCAAGGAGCAACACGGTGAAAACTTTACTTGGCAAGCCATCTGCAGAGATTTTCAGCAGCAAGGAGAGTGTGCACGATACGGTTTGAGTGGGGAAAACTCTGGATGTAAAACTATTCGCTCACCTGTGTATATGTGGGGGGCGGGGGGGGGGATCGACTTTGTGGGAGGAAAGAGCAGATTCCGTATCCGAGACCCCCTCTTGGTGCTGGGGTGAGTTTCGCCCTTCCGTGTTTCAAGATTGCCTCGTTTTTTGTTTTTCGTTTTCCCCCTTGATTGATTTCCAGAATTTTCTACAAGGACCCTGCCCAGATTGTTTCTGCGATCAGAGAGGAGCGCCTCATAATTTTTGAAACCCAAGAGCCTCTTTCCGTCTTTGTGGGGACAGCAGCGAGACCTCCCGCACCACGCGGGACCCCATTGCGGGGGCGCCCGTGAGCAGACGTGGACCCCTTGAGAGCCCCTGCGGGAAGAAAGCCCGGCCCCCTCTGCTGGGACCTGGCGTCTCGTCCTGGGTCACCCAGACGGACCGGCGCGAGGCAGCCCCCCACACACAATGACCCACTTGTTATGCCTCACACGCAGCAGGTGCCAAGGCCCCCTGTGGGACCCCAGGCCAGCCGCCTCTCTGGCCGCCCGATGTCCACACCGCTGACTCACGGGTAAGGGGCCCTGCCTTGCGCTTGGTCGGCACCCAGAGGGCCCCCACCCGGCAGCTGCAGACACACGTTTCGGGAAGCCTGAAGCGTCCTGGGTGTGGCGGTGGCCTGTGCGGATGTGGGCGGACGCCGGCCGAGGTTGCCCTGACCCACGGGAAGCAGACTGTTTTCCTTAGCACGGCCCTGTGATGTGGGCGGCCGGCTGCGCCCTGGGGCCTCGGCGATATGTGCCCAAAACCGAGATCTCCCCGTCGGCCTGAACCTCCCAGGCCACGGACTCTGGCTGTCAGGAACGCGGCCATTAGCAGGATTTATCATGTTTGCCGGGTTGCGTCTAGGGCGGGCCAGCTGTGTGTCCGGGCCGCGTGGTGTTCCTGGAGGGCCCCGGAGCTGTGGTGGCCACGGGGAGCCCTCAGCCGTCTGCTGGTTGGGCGTTCGAGGCCCTTCCTGTGTCTCCTCCCCTGCCGGCCTCCCTGACTGGCCGTGAGACGCTCAGATGTGAAAGGAAGTGCATTTGAACTCAGCGGTGGTGGTATTGATCCGTTTCTTCCCCAAAGCAGCCACCGGGTCCACTCTGGGATGGACGCAGGTACCCGGAAAGGAGGGTTTATTCCAGCTTCCCCGAACTCACTCCGTGGGGTGGGGGTGGGGGCGTCTTGTCTGTGCCAAGAGCTCAGTATTCAGCGGGCAGCCCAATCCTGGATCGATGATGCGGGGCTCTGCCGGGATGTAGGCACCCGGGCTCTTGGGACATTCATGGGCTCGTACTCATTTCCACCTGCCGGGAAGCAGGATTCGTGTGCCTCCCACCGTTTGCAATGACTTCCGGCCACCCCTCCCCTGCCAGTTTCTCCCCAAAACCTGTATTATGAGGAAGGACATACACGCACGTTCACAGGACCGTGTGTTCAAGACCTAGACCTGGGAGCACACGACGTGCAGCCGTGTCTGAGGACAGAGTTAACGGCGAGCTCGTTACACAAGCAAGCGTGGACGTCAGGAGGCAATGAGATAGCATTCCTGTCCCACGAAGACGGCGAGCTCGGAAACCAGAGAGGAAGCGTGGCCGAGGATGTGCAGACGTGGTCGGTGGCACGTGATGGGGGTCGGCTGCGTGGAAAACACACCAGGAGGAAAAAATCACACATTGGCTTAAGCCATAATCCACCCTCTCTTGTCCGGAATCGCCCCCCAAATCGTCGAAAGCGGGGACTGGAAGAGACACTTGCACACCCGTGTTCGTAGACAGGACGTTCAGTCTCTACTAAGAGGCAAAAACAGCCCCAGTGTTGACAGAGGGACGGAGGCATAAAGAAAATGTGGTCCGTGCACACCGCAGAATATTACGCAGCCTTGAAAAGGAAGGACTTCTGCACCTGCTATAATGTGGGTAGACCTTGGGGACGTGATATTCGGTGACATAACGAGAGACAGAAGGACACATCCTGTGTGATCCCACGTATACGGGGTCCATAGAGCAGGCGGTGGACACAGAGAGCAGACAGTGGAGCCAGGGGCTGGGACGGGAGCCAGCGTCTCATGGGGACACAGCTTCAGCCTGGGGAGGGGGACAGTTCTGGACACGAAGGCGGGAAGCTTGCAAAGCAGTGTCAATGTCCTTCATGCGCCTGAGCTGTGCCCGTAAAAGCCATTAACTCAGAAAATGTTACGCGATGTGTGTTTTCCCACAATGCATGAGCAGGGCATGCACGGCGAACGCTGGCTAAGCGGCCCCAAGTAAAGGCGGGGTACGGTGCTCCCTTCAACGCATCCCGATAATTAGTTCCAGCCGGATGCTTGGATAACTCAGAACCGAGGTATCTGTTCTCAGATCTCCGTGAAGCAGAGCTACCTAGGGTGTTCGGATGCCGAGTCGCAACATAATTAGAGAAAATTGGTGGCTCCTTTCATCCGTATGTGGTCTCCAAAGACCTACATCCCCCGAGGTCAAGGTTAACGTCCACAGGCTTCGGGCTCTGTTCTAATGGGGTTCCGGAAAGGGGGCCGAGGCTCGATGAACAAAGTAGGCAGGATGTTTTTGTAACACTTGGATTTTTTTTTTTTTAATGCGATGAGGGAGATTTAATTCCTCTTAATTAAATGCTTTGTGAAAGCCCGTCCCTAAACTTGCTGAACCATTCAGAGCGAGACAAGAAGCACCGGGTAGACTTTTATTCTTGCTTGTAATTAACTCAAGATAAAATAAAGTAAGCCAGACCAGAAACCTCGCACAATGTCAGAAAGCCTTCCACACAGGTCAGCACACACGTGACCACAGAGAAGCATGCACGTGACCCACAATGGTTCTGATGCGTCTAGACACGCGAGGGGGCGGGAACGATGGGTAGGTTCATTTCAGAAACGGGGAAACCCCCCAACCAATTAAGACCGACCGCTGAGAAAGTGAACTCTCCAGGGAAAGCAATTTTTTTATTATAACTATCTACTTGCAGTTCAAAAAGAAAAGTACAATAGAAATCCCCTGTCGGGGCATCTGGGTGGCTCAGTCGGTTAAGCGCCTGACTTCGGCTCAGGTCATGATGTCACAGTTCGTGGGTTGGAGCCCCAGGTCGGGCTCTGTGGTGACAGCTCGGAGCCTGGAGCCTGCTTCGGGTTGTGTGTCTCCCTCTCTCTCTACCCCTCCCCTGCTTGCATTCTGTCTCTCGCTCCCAAAAATTAAAAAAAAAAAAAAAACATTTAAAAAAATCTTAAGAAAGGAGTTACGTCATCAGTGATGTGCTCAGGGCTAACCTGGGGGGGACAGTGCTTCCCCCCCTCCCCCTGCCATAAGTGATTAAAGAGATACACTCAGTACTGGAGACCTGAAGTTAAGGACTTCACGCTCCGCACCTCCAACCCCGGGGCAGAGAGAGAGGAAGGCACAGGGGTCGCTGGTCTCGAGGAGCAGGGATTCGGGACGCTGTGCCTCCAGTCCCGTGCCCGTGGACGGGTCGGCTGGACCTGCACAGAGCCTGGCTCGACTCCGCCCTCTTTGCCGATAACTCTATTTTCGCACCTGTTATCGGTCCCCTTCCGGAAGTGGACCGTCGAATTTCAGGGGAGAATTCACTTTACCGCTAAACCCATAGATCAGACAGGAGACTCCTCATCCGTGCTCATGACGGTGACGGACAAAAGCTAAATCTGGACTTGGAAGGACCCACTTTGCCTGAACCCTCAAGGTCGTGAAGCAGAGAGAGCCCCGCGGGCCTCCCCTGGCCCCCGGCCGACTCGGGACCGAGAACACCCATCCTGAGTGGCCTCTGTGCACCTGCTACGTCTCCCGCAAGGTGACGATGGTTCTCCTCCCCCCGCGTGGCGTTCCTGCCTCTGTCCAATGCACCGCCTGCTAAGGGGCTTCAGGACCCAAGCCGATGCGTCCGTGAGCCTGCTCACAGCACGAGACCTCCGGCCACCGCCTCCTGTCGTCAGCACGGAGACCCCCCCAGCAACCTGCGCCCACAGCCCGCGTCTCTGTGCAACCAGCTCGCGGCCCGGGAGCTGGGGGCGGGGGGGCGTCCACAGCCCCACACGCCTCTCCCTTAAACACACTTTGCAGCGTGTTTCCAATACCTCATGGACGCGGGAAGCTGCACACCTTTATTGGTGCGGGGGAGGCTCATAACACAAGTTTTACGGGCACCAGAGGACAAATCAGGATGTGTAGCTGGGGTGGACCCGTGCGGACTTTCGTGCACACAGCAGATTGGGGGGCACGGTTCTATCCGATTGTGCGGCCGTGACGCCGTCTGACGTTAAGAGCAGGGCCGTTTGTGATGTCTCCGCTGCAATGTCTCCCCCGACACGGGGTGGGAAGTGTTTCTGCGGGAGAAACACCCTGGGGCTGGTCTGGGGTCCTCAGCCCGGCAGAGGGAGTGCTTGTGATCCCGGTTTATGGGGAAGGATCACGAAGGACGAGGCGTTATGCACTGAGGGGGTGGGGGGGGCCTTGGGGGGGTCACCGGTCATGACGGTGGACCCCCGTGGGGGATTTGTGCCCTTATGGACTAGGGCTGCAAACACCCCCGGCCCCTCCCACCCCGAGACGACAGCCGGATGGGAGGCGGGAAGCAGGGGTGTCCGGACCCCGAATCTGCAGGTGCCTTGACTTGGATGGATTTCACCTCCGGAACCATGAGAAGTAACTGTGCGCTGTTTGTAACCGCCCCCCCCCCCCAGCCTGTGCTGTTCCCTCACATCAGCCCCGACGGACAAGGACCCCTTCACGGGAGCAGCTTCCTCACCTCAGGGCTTACGGCTGACGGATCGGAGTTCTCCCGGGAAACCTCAGAGACACAGCTGAGACGCCAGGTCCACAAGCGGGTGGGGCAGGCCGAATAAGGCCCCAGATGCCCACGTCCTGATCCTTGTGACCTGCACACGAGACTTTATGTGCCAAACTCTCTGCAGATGCGATCAAGGGTCTTGACGTGACGTCCTCCGGGATCACAAGACACAGCACAAGAGACAGAGGAGAAGCCACGAGAAGACAGAGGCAGAGGCGGGATGGAGGCGGCCACAAGCCCAGGGACACCTGGAGACCCAGAAGCTGGAGGAGGCAGGAAGGACCCTCCCCTGGAGCCTCTGGAGGGAGCACAGCCCTGCCTCCCCTGGATCTCAGGGGCCCTGCCCTGCCTGGGTCTCAGCGGCCCTGCCCCACCTGGATCTCAGCAGCCCTGCCCCTCCTGGATCTCAGTGGCCCTGCCCTGCCTGGATCTCATGGCCCTGCCCCTCCTGGATCTCAGTGGCCCTGCCCCTCCTGGATCTTAGCAGTCCTGCTCATCCTGGATCTCAGTGGCCCTGTGCCTCCTGGATGTCAGTGGCCCTGCCCTGCCCAGATCTCAGCAGCCCTGCCCCTCCTGAATGTCAGTGGCCCTGCCCTGCCTGGATCTCAGCAGTCCTGCTCATCCTGGATCTCAGCGGCCCTGACCCTCCTGTATCTCAGTGGCCCTGCCCCTCCTGGATCTCAGCAGTCCTGCTCATCCTGGATCTCAGTGGCCCTGCCCCTCCTGGATTTCAGTGGTCCTTCCCTGCATGGATCTCAGTGGTCCTGCCCTGCCCGGATGTCAGTGGCCCTGCCCTGCCCAGATCTCAGCGGCCCTGCCCCTCCTGGATGTCAGCGGCCCTGCCCTGTCTGGATCTCAGAGGCCCTGCCCTGCGTGGGTCTCAGTGGCCCTGCCCCTCCTGGATCTCAGCAGTCCTGCTCATCCTGGATCTCAGCGGTCCTGCCCCTCCTGTATCTCAGCCGTCCTGCTCCTCCTGGATGTCAGCGGTCCTGCCCTGCCTGGATCTCAGCAGCCCTGCCCTGCCTGGATCTCAGTGGCCCTGCCCTGCCCAGATCTCAGCGGCCCTGCCCCTCCTGGATGTCAGCGGCCCTGCCCTGTCTGGATCTCAGCAGCCCTACCCTTCCTGGATATCAGCGGTCCTGCCCTGCCTGGATGTCAGCGGTCCTGCCCCTCCTGGATCTCGGTGGCCCTGCCCCTCCTGGATCTCGGTGGCCCTGCCCCTCCTGGATCTTGGGGCTCCTGCTCCAGCAGCCCGGCCTGGACCTCAGACTTCTGGTGTCCAGAGCTGGGTGACAATAGGTTTCTGTGACTTAAGCCCCCATTCTGTGGTCATTTGTTGTAAAAACGTCAGGCATGTCACCCATGCTGTGTGACCCTGACTGAGCCCAGACAGCCTGTGCTCCTGAGACAGTGCCCTCTGCCTTTGTAGGAAACACCGTGCAGTCCGGCCTGCTTGAGAGCTTTCAGGGAGGTGGCTGACCCCCGAGGCCCGTGGGCCCCGTTCCTCCACACCCCTCGCCCTCGTCTGGGAAACATTAACAATCAGCTCAGGCCTGTGTCACGGCACGGCTGGCCCAAGAGACACCAGGGGCAGCTCTAGTTTCGTGGCCTGTGGGCTCCCGATGGTCTGGGGCCGAGCGGTCCACACCCCAGTCTCTGCCCCACGGTGCAGCCCAGGCCCCACACACGGTTGTTGGGTCAGCGTGGGCGTCTGTGCAGCGTCCCCGTGCACGGCCCAGCCTCGGCTAGAAGCGGCCAGGCTGTCATCTCCTGAGAGACGGGCGTCCACGCTGGATGCCGTCACAGCCCTGTGCCCTGGGGGTCGTTTCTCTGTGTCCGCCCATAAATGACGGGGCACCATTTCCCCCCCTGGGTCCTGCTGGAAGAGAGAGGGTGGGGACGACAGCCAGGGGAGTCACAGGGAAGGATCCGATGGCAGACTGCTGTTGGGAAGGACAGCTTCCTGTGGACCAGAAGAGAACGAAACCCGCGGGGCCGCGGCCCGCCTCGAGGGCTTCCCCCGACCGTCCCCCTCCAAGGGATGGTTCTCTGGGGACACAGGGCCTGTGTTCTGTTTCCTGGGGTCTGAGTTACATTCTGGGACCAACCCCCGTCTTGCAGGGTGTGGGGCTGTGGTCGTTCCCAACGCACAGCTGCCTGGCCCCGCGTCTGTCGGGGTTTCTCACACGCGGATCCCCAGCGTGCTGGGTCTGGACGGTGGCTCGGGCCCCTTTGCAGGGAAGACACCCCCAGGTGGGTTTTTCTGGGGTGCTTTCCGCGCCCACCTCCACGGTCTGTCTGCCCAAACGTGTTGACGGCCGCACTCGACACACGCCTTTGGCCCTTTCCACGCTCTGAGTGGTCCCCTTCCCGACCTGCATGTCCTGGAATCTGCACTTTGGGCAGCTCTGTCCCGGCCACTTTGCCACGGACACTGGGGCTGTCCCACTGGGCCACACAACACGGCCGGAAGACGCACGTGTGTTGTGTGTGGGGCCACAGCGAGATCCCACGGTCGTGGCCACGGGTGGGCCGGCCCCGCGAACACAGCCCGGGAGCGGAGGCTGGCGGCCGACCCTGGGTCACCTGCTGGCTTGTCGCTCTGTCACCAGGAGGTGGCTCGGTGTATTACGGGCCGTTTCCCCGTAACCAGCAGCACCCGGAGACGTCATCGCTCACAACAGCCGGTCCTCGGCCGGGCCACCCCGCCGGCTGGCCCCAGCTGACCCCGCCCTATTTATAGCTGGCATCTCCCGGCAACCGCACAAACACGGGGCCAGAACAGCTGAGAGGCAGAGGCGAGGCCCCAAGGTCTTAGATGCACACATCCGCTTTCCGCACATGGGCCCAGAACAGACCCCCGCCCGGGGCGTGGGGGTCCCCCGCTCTGGACCCACCGGCCAGCTCGGGGCAGCTGGGTTCTGTGACTCTCTGGGAGGGTGGGTCCAGTTCCTTTGGAAGGTGCCACATTCCCCGAGGCTGAGGTCAAGGCCAGCGGGGTGCAGGCAGGTCAGGAGGGCATGGTGTGGGTGGGGCCCCGGCCCGCCCCGCTGCGTTAGGCTCTGAGTGCCTTTAAAGGCACTGACCTGTCCCCTCTGCAAGGAGGCCATCAAGGCCCCAAGACTGGCATTCCTGCTGGCAGCTGACCCGGCCTGTCCCCACATTGTCCCCCTGGGGGGCGTGTGTGAGTGACATGTTTCCCCAGGTGGGTCACCTCAGCTCCCCTCCTCCGATGGCACTTGGGTCACCTCAGCTCCCCTCCTCCGATGGCACTTACAGCCGCCCACGGGCTTTCACATTCAGAAAGCGTCCCAGCCTGAGACGCCCTGCCAGCCCGAAAGCCTCATGAAAGCAAGACCTTTGGAATTTCGGGCGGGGGCCGCCCGGGACACAACACATGTCACAGCTGTCCCCGGCCGCTGCGTCTGCTGTTTTTATTTCGGCTCCCGGATGCCTGGACACCCAAACCCACGGGGTCGCAGGAACCCACCCGGAATTCCTTCCACCCAGGCTATTTCGCACCTCATGGTAAAAGGCATTTCACACTCAGGGGAATGAGCAAATTCCTGGCTCCTTCTCAAAAGGCAAAAGGGAAGTGATGTGGCCCATTGGCCAGGCCGTCCTGGGGTCTCTCCTCTCTTCGTGCCGACACCCAGCCCGCCAGCAAAGTCTGGGCGCTGTGTCTGAGGAACGCGCCCCGAGTGCAGCCGTGTCCTGCCCCGGGTCCCCACCCGGCTGCGCACGGCCCTGCCTGTGGCCCCGGGCTCTCGGGTCACGCTCCCCTCAGCTGTCCATCCTCACCGGGGGCCCGAGGCACGAGGAGCCAGCCTGCTCTCGAGAGTCCTCCCCGGTCCCGAGAGCCGAGCAGGGGAAGTGACCCAAGTGTCCACGGACGGACTGATGGACACACGAAACGTGATGCACGCACCCGGGGCGATATGACTCAGCCATGAAAAGGCACAGAGCTCTGACACCTGCTACTCCGTGAACGGACCCTGAGAATACGACGCCCGGTGACAGAAGCAGACACACGAGGCCCCGTCGTGAGCGATCCCGCTGTTCAGTCTAAAAGGACCGGTGTCATGTTGTGTGAATTTCTTCTCACTAAGAAGAAGTAAGTTAAAAATGCCAAACAGAAATGCCCCGGGGCCCCCATGTCACATGGAGAAGCAGCCCAGGCCCGTAGCTGCCCTGCGAGGCCGCCCGCTCTGCCTCCAGCCCTGGACTCACCCCACAGGGCCTGTGCTGCTACTGGGCTCTGCACCCGCGGCTGCACGCCTCCTCCTGGGGGCACACGGCTCCCACCCTCAGACCCTGCGGGGCCCTGCTCCGACCCACATGTGCACACACCACCGTGGAACCCCGGTATCTGCTCTGTTTTCTTTCTGCCGGTGCATGACACATGACTGACAGACAGATCAATAGACAGGTAGATAGTGGATGGATGGATGGATGGATGGGTAGAAGGTTGGTAAATAAATAGGTGATAGGCACATGATAGACAATAGATAGATAGACGATAGATAGATAGATAGATACATACATACATACATACATACATATGATGGATGGATGGATAGATACATACATACATACATACATACATACATACATAGAAACATAGATAGATATGATGGGTGGATAGATAATACATAGATACATAGGTAATAGATAGATGATTGATGGATATATAGATACATAGATATGATGGATGGATGGATGGATAGATACATAGATACATAGATGATAGATAGATGATTGATAGATAGATATGTAGATACATAGATATGATGGATGGATGGATAGATAGATACACAGATGATAGATACATAGATAGATAGATACATAGCTACATAGATAGATATGATGGATGGATAGATAGATAGATAGATAGATAGATAGGAGCTAAATCGATGACAGAGGGATGGTGATGACTGACAGATCAGTAGATAGCTTATACATGGATGGATAAGTAGTTGATAGATAAATGGATAGATCCACGATGGAAGGATGGGGAATAGATATAGACACACCTTACTGACAGGTGGACAGATGAGTGGGTGGATGGATGGATACACTGATGGTAACTTAATAGCTGACGGACAGACGGATAGAGACGTCGACCTCACTGATGCCTGGAGGGATAGATAGTAGATGGATAGATGGGTGCCTGTCTGACCCCGACAGCCCACAGCTTGGACAATTGGCTCGGAACCACTGCCCAGCTTTCAGAGCTTTGACCCAGAGCCCCCTAGCTGAGAGCCCCTCCCTCTGGAATCTCCTTGGACAAGCAGGTCCAAAGTAGGAGAGAGAGAGAGAGAGAGAGAGAGAGACCCTTGCAGGACAGAACTGTCAGCCCCGGGCGAAGGTGGGGAGGTGGGGACGAGGCAGGAAATGTCACCCTGGGCACCCACAGAGACACACACGGACACGGGTAAACAGACCCTCAGCCTTGCTGACAGGGAGGAGGCAGAGAGGCCACCCACCAGCCCAGAAGGTCACGTCCCAGCTGTTCCCCCGACCACAGCTGCTGGCTCCCGATCCCTGGCCATCGCCCCCCAGGGCCGCAGCCCAGCACAAAGAATGTCTGTGGGGGCACACTCCAGACGCACCTGGCTGGGGCCGGGTCCCAGCTCACGCGTCTGGACTGGACGGTTGCAGGGGCGGGGCCTGCAGGGTCTAGGGGCTCGTGTCTGCGCGGGTCCGGCCGAGGGCTTGGCTTGGAGCCGTGTGGCGAGGCTGGGCCTCCGTGCAGGTCGGTGCACAGGACGCGAACCCTAAAAACAGGTCACTGATGCCCGGCGGGGGGCCAGGACACGTTGCAAGGTCCCAGCCACGACTGCCATATCCCTCGGGCCCACGAGGTGGTGCTGACCCGCCCTCCCCCTCCCCCACCCCCCAGCCGCCAAACACTTACAATGCTGTTTCCTTATGCGTGTTTTTGCACAGTTGTGGCAAGTGAGTCTTACTGTGTGCTCCCGTGTAGTCAACGCTCAGTGTGATGGTCAACAGACGTTCCAGTGTCAACCACCCACCCAACCCAGAAACCGGGGCGGGGGTGGGGGAGTCTTCTGGAAACATAGCCTGTCCTGGAATTTCTCCGTCTCTCCGGGAAAACCGAAGTGTAGCAAGAGTCCGAGAAAGGTTGTCCAGGCTCAGAAAGGCAACATACCCCTCAGGGTCTGCCTCCCTCCGGGCAGGACAGTTGCACGGAGTAGAGCCAGGTGCCTGAACCCCGGCGTGAGCCCGGGCGGAATGAATGACAAGGACCACGATCTAGGGCGTCTCCCAGAATCCGTGGACGTCCTTCCAAGCGCCATGATTTTGCCCACGGCGACTCTGAGCTCACTCGTCCAGCATTTTAACCAGCAGGCGAACGAACGCTGCTCTGTAGACAGACGACCATGTGATGAGGTGTACCCGGGGGGTCACGAGGACGCAGGGTCTGATTCTGGGCCGGTTGGGGCCGCAGTGACAGGAAGACAGGACACGGCGTTCACGGCCAGGGTTGAGGGGCAACCACACAGGTGGGTATCCCCCCAGTGGCGTTGCCCGTGGACTGGAGACTCCCCACCGCCCGCGCACACCTGCTGCTAAGGCCTTCCCGACAAACCCCTGTAGTGGATGCCAGGAGCCTCCCTGGGGGCCATCAGGGTGATGGCTTTTCCTGGACACACACCCTTTCTACAACCCTTCAACCGCTTGCTAACAAGCGAATCCCCCCACCACCACCCCCCCCCCCCCCGCCAAAAAAAGGAGTAAATAAAACCACACTGATTTCCCCTCTAGCCTTCTTTGTCTGGTTTTTTGATCCTCACATCCTAGAGAAAAGATCCTCCTGGAATCTTCTGGAACTGACTGAAAGGCACGCTCGTCTTCATCTAGTGAGCTAACTGGCCCTGTGGCCATTCTGCGTGGGGTGCCCTGCTTCGTCGGGTCTCAGGACCATCTCTACGATCCCCGCGCGGACACACACAGAGTCCCTTTATCCACCAGAGCCGAGAAAGACAGTGTCGAGGAAGCTGCCGTTCCAGTAAGGGATCTTGGGAGAACAAAGTGACGGGTCCGTAATGTCACGTGGTCGTCCGTGGGTCCTTAACACTAAGACCACCTGCGTCTCATATCGTGACGAAAACGCGTCCAGAACAAACACCCATATGAGAGTTTTATGCATCTTTCGCATTCGATTTATACGTCTTTGATTGAACGCACTGTGGCCAGGGGTACTCAGCACATTTCTGGGTATGAACTCTGGGTCTGTGGCACTTTTCCACAGCCAACAAGGGGGTCCGTCCGGATGCCTGAGATGCACCTGGCAGTCAGGTACGTGCACCTTCCTCACGACTGTGGGACTGTCTCAGGTACGTGCACCTGGCTCCCCAGGGCTGTGGGACCGTCTCAGGTACGTGCACCTGGCTCCCCAGGACTGCGGGACCCTCTCAGGTACATGCACCTGGTTCCTAGAGCTGTGGGACCCCGTCAGGTACATGCACCTGGCTCCCCAGGGCTGTGGGACCCTCTCAGATACATGCAGCTGACTCCCCAGAGCTGTGGGACCCCCTCAGGTACGTGCACCTGGCTCCCCAGGACTGTGGGAACCCCTCAGGTACATGCATCTGGCTCCCCAGGGCTGTGGGACCCTCTCAGGTACGTGCACCTGGCTCCCCAGGACTGTGGGAACCCCTCAGGTACATGCATCTGGCTCCCCAGGGCTGTGGGACCCTCTCAGGTACATGCACCTGACTCCTCAGGGCTGTGGGACCCTCTCAGGTACGTGAACCTGGCTCCCAGAGCTGTGGGACCCTCTCAGGTACGTGCACCTGGCTCCCCAGGACTGTGGGACCCTCTCAGGTACGTGCACCTGGCTCCCCAGGGCTGTGGGACCCTCTCAGGTACGTGCACCTGACTCCTCAGGGCTGTGGGACCCTCTCAGGTATGTGAACCTGGCTCCCAGAGCTGTGGGACCCTCTCAGGTACGTGCACCTGGCTCCCCAGGGCTGTGGGACCCTCTCAGGTACATGTACCTGGCTCCCCAGGGCTGTGGGACCCTCTCAGGTACGTGCACCTGGCTCCCAGAGCTGTGGGACCCTCTCAGGTACGTGCACCTGGCTCCCCAGGACTGTGGGACCCTCTCAGGTACGTGCACCTGACTCCCAGAGCTGTGGGACCCTCTCAGGTACGTGCACCTGGCTCCCCAGGACTGTGGGACCCTCTCAGGTACGTGCACCTGACTCCTCAGGGCTGTGGGACCCTCTCAGGTACGTGCACCTGGCTCCCAGAGCTGTGGGACCCTCTCAGGTACGTGCACCTGGCTCCCCAGGACTGTGGGACCCTCTCAGGTACGTGCACCTGACTCCTCAGGGCTGTGGGACCCTCTCAGGTACGTGAACCTGGCTCCCAGAGCTGTGGGACCCTCTCAGGTACATGTACCTGGCTCCCCAGGGCTGTGGGACCCTCTCAGGTACGTGCACCTGACTCCAATCCACACAGCTGTGGCATCCTCTGGGTCGGCAAATCTCACTGGTGCCAGAACGTTCCTCCCAGCAGACTTTGTGCAGACCGCAGCACCAGCCTGCACATGGAGTCAGGGGTGCAGAGAACAGGACGTGTCCCGGGGCCGGCACGGTGTCAGACAGAGCCAACTCTCGGGTGAAGGACACACAGGCACCGTCACCTCAACTGGCCTGGAGAGCCTCGCTCGGACGTGAGCCGGTAACCAAAACAACTGAAAGCAGGTGTTGAAACAAATTCTTGTACACACACGTGTACATATATTCATGAGTATCTCAACATAGATTTTTTTTACAAAATCGATTCATGTTATTTGCCGTATGATGAGAGCAAGAGACCAAAACCACACAAACATCACCGTCAGCACAGAACAAACATTTGGAAAAAACCTAAGACGGTTTCATGATAAACACTCGATAAACTAGGGAGGGAAAGATACGTCCTCAGCCCAAGAAAGTCTCCACAAAATACTCAGTGTTCGGGTCCTACTTACGGTCAAAGACAGAAAGTTTATGTGGATTTCACCTCGATTCACAGGAACGAAAGGAAAGCTGGCAAGTCGACCCCACATCTCATGGCTAACGGAGCTGGGAACCCGTGACCTAACAGGGTTTGTATGTGTCCTGAGGACCCCGGGATCCCTGGAGCCCAGACGAGGGAACGTCCTCCTGCCCCTGGGGTAGCAGAGAAGAAGGGACAGATGGTAACGTTCAAGACAGTCACCCTGATCCTGGACACCTTCCTCGTCAGAATGGGGTCCGCAGGCGAGGGGCTCTCAGCCGGTCCCAAATCGCTCTGAGTGGAAGGACCCCCGTGGTGTGTCTCATCCCAGGAGCGGAGCGCCCCAGGATGGGCGAGGAGGGGTGAAGCGGTCCCTCGGCCGAGCCCAAGTCCACCGGGACCCTGCCTGAGCCCCGCCCCGTTTCTCCATTTCCCACCGTTAACGTAGAGTAACCTTGACAACGAGCCTGCTGTTCTCCCAACAGAGGAGAGAAGGAAGGAGGCCGTGTGGACGGAAGCGGTGGACGTGAGGTGACACGGAAACCTCGACACGCACACGGGACGCATAAGCGATGAACCGGAGACCTGAGGAATTGGACTAGGCCACCACCACCGCGCGTGGCCCGGCCACAGATTACGTCTAGATGCCCCTTGATTGACTGTGGCTCACCTGCTGCATCATGGAAAAGCCGAACTTTGTGACAATGAAATTAAAGCGCTGCCTAATGCAATTAGCTACGTTCTCCGTAAAGTGTGTAACAAACCAGGAACCACAACGCGGGGGCTGCTTCTAATCGGACAGATTGCCACAATGGTTTAGATCAAAAGGGGGACATAACTGCCCAGGAAGGGGTCTTTTTCTACGTCTTATTTTTTTGGTACGACTTTTCCCCGTTAAAATGGTTAAGTTTCTTCTAAAATTATTACCTCCTGGAACAAAAAGCACATTTTTGTCCCAGGAAGAAAAAAAAAAAAAAACAATTATGCTATTCAATTCGCCGCTACAAAGATGCAGTGTAAAACGAGGTAATAAAACAGAAAGAACAATATAAAGTAAGCGTTGCCCAGATTAAACTGCCTAATGGAAACCTGACAGAGCGGAGCAAGTCTGCTTTATTGAGAAGGCTTTCACAAACGTGTAATCAATAATAAAGTTTATACATCCTGTCTCCTGACTTGATTAAAAAATTCTTCTATTTATTAAATGCGTCCGCGTGGTGCTGAGCCCTATGGAAACAGCTGTGCTGAATCTGGGGTCATTTTTCTTCCGAGAACACTCAGCACTCCGCACCAACCTGCTGCGTTTTCACCTTCCTCGAACGCAGACGCGCGGGGCTGGGACGATTCACTTCCGTCTCGGACAGGACTTGACCCCACCATGTTGGACTCTCTGTCTGTGAGGGAGGCGGGAGAAAGGACGCGGAGATACGGGCGCCGGAAGTCGGCATCCTGCATCACCCGAAACGTGTCGTTTCTGCGGTAAAATCCCACCTCTGTGATTTAGGACGACTCCTGCTCCCAACGCACGGCACGATAACAAAGAGTTTTAATAACCGGTCTCAATGTCTGAGCTGCAGCCTTGAGGGCAGCCCTAATGCCCCAACTGGGGACGCTCGTCTCCTATTTGTTCCTGGCCAAAGGCGCCTGTCCGCACAAGAATGGTGGCAACATTAGGAGCACACAGGTACGCACAGAGCACCAGACGTTACAGCAGAAGTGACTCCCGTGTGCCCGCACCCTGCTTTCACAGCCGATTCTCTGCCCGCCACGCTGTGGCAGGACGAGGCGAGTGGGAGCTTGGGAGGGAGAAGAGGGAGAGCATCTATCTGCCCGCTTGCAGGTAACAGCACCCAGCCTCAGCCCTCGGCTCTACCCCATGCACCCCCACCTGGAGGAGCTCCGCCTACAGGACAGGAACGCATCGTCCGTTCAAATGACGTCCCCGCCGGCTATAGAAAACCACATGGCCTGTCCCTGCCCGGCCTCAGAGGGCCCTCTCCTGAGCATGAGGGAAGGGAAGTCGGGAAGGCAGTGAATTTGCTCCCTGGGGCCACCTGGTCAGCAGCACCCCTCCCCGCTAGCTGCAGACACACACACCACAGTAAGACACATACACACACACTCACACACTCACACAAATATCCATAATCACACATACACGTAAGCACACACACACGTGCGCGGTCACAAAGCCACACACATGGTCGCACACAAACATCCATGATCACACACACACACAGTCACGCGCCGACACAAATGTATATAACCACAGACACCATCACACACATATACACACACGGTCACACGCTCGCACACACGTCTCTCCACAGATATTTTATTCCTAAAATGGGGTGCAGGTAGATAGCACTGCTGAGCAGCAAGACTCAGGGGGTGTTATTTTCCCAACCAGGAAGACACGGGCTCTGGAACTGCGGGCACATGGCTCACCCCTCACTCACCCCCAAGAGGGCAGGGCCCTCTGTTCTAGCAGCCAGCTTCAGAATGTTCCAGAATTCTGATGACTACAGCAGGTAATCAGGGCACCTGCACGTACGGCTTCACAGCGTGCTGGTCTCTGCGGGAGTTCCGACATGGGGGGGGGGGCTCTGCTACATCGAGGAGAAACCCCATGTCAGCTCATCTGTTAGCACTGTCTCCAGAACAGACCACCTCATCGATGCATTTATTGATGTGTTGAGTAAAAACCTACCGTGTCCCAGGCACTCTCTAGGGGCTGGCATCCCAGCAGTGACGAAAACCAGGTCCCCTCCGTCAGTACAGGCTAGGGTGGTGCTCCAAAGGGCACATTAAATCTAGAGTCAGAACCTAGAAACATACACATAGAACATAAAAAGTAACCAAATCAAACTTCTACGGATGTAATAACAACGTGTGAGATGAAACACACCGCATGGGATTAACAGCAGATAAAAAGTCAGAGATTAGTGAACGTGAAGATGTAGCAATATGAAGATATAGGAACAAAAACTATCTCAAATGAAATGCAGAAAGCATGAAAATTGCGTAAATGAAGAGAGCAGGCTTGGAGAGAGACAGAGTCATGGAAGACGGAGACAGAAAAAAAAGTTTGAAAAAATAGTGGCTGAAAACTTCCCAGATTTGGTGAAAACTGTAAATCCCAAAACTAGGAATTCTAACAAACTCTAAGCACACAAGTTC
>NC_056697.1:0-2500 GCF_018350215.1 Panthera leo | reverse complement strand
AAAACAAAATCACAAAAAAACAAACAACCACACAAACCACCAAAAAACAAACATCAAACAAATAACAATCACCAAAAACATCAAAAACACAACACAAAAACACACAAAACCACAAAACAAACCAAAAACAAAAAAAAAAAAACACACAAACACAAAAACACAAACAAAAACAAAAAACAAAAACCCCAAAACACAACAAAAACACAACATCACAAAACAAAACACAAACACAAAACACAAAAACACCTACAACAACAAACACCACACAAACAACAACACACAACACACACAAAACCAAACAAACCAACAACACAACAACAAAACAAACACACACACAAAAACCACACAACAAAACAAAAAACACACAAAACAAAACCACCAACACAAAACAACCAAAACCTAACAACACACAAAACCACAAAACAAAAACAACAAACAAAAAACAACAACACCACACCCAACAAACAATCAAACAACACACAACACACAACAAACACACAAAACCAAACAACACAAACACAACCAAAACACCACACACAACTCCAACCCACAAAACAAAACCCACCCCAACAACAAAAACCACCCCCACATTCCCCCCCACAAATCCCAAAACAAAAAAACCCACAAAACCACACAAAACCCAACCCACACAACCCAACACACCACACACAACAAACAAACTACACAACCACACACAAAACATACAACAAAATCAACACACAAACACCACACAAAAACCCAACCACACAAACAAAACACACCACCAACACAACACAAAATAACACACCCAAACAAACACACACACAACCACAACCCCCACACATCAACATAACACAACAACACACACACAAAAAAAATACAAACAAACAACACACAAAAACAAAAAACAACACCATACACACACAAACAAACACACACACAACACACACAACAAACAACACACACCAACCACACAATCAACAACAAAACAAACAACACACAAACAAAAACACTAACAAACAAAAACAAACAACAAAACACCCACACACAATCAAAAAACAAACCAACAAAAACAACCAAGCACACACACAACACAACAAACCCCCAAAAAACACAACAACAAAACACAACCAAAAACCACAAAACACACAACAAAAACACTCAACCAAACCAACACACAACACAAACAAAAACACACCACATCAAAAACCCACAACACCCAACAACAAAACAAAACATCAAAACAACAAAACACACAATCACAACACAACACAACCAAACCACAACCAACAACAAAAACAAATCACAACACAAAACAAACAAACAAAAAACAACCACACAACACACAAACAAACACAAACAAAACACCACACAACACAAAACACAACACCAAAAAACACAACAAACTAAAACACCATCAAACAAACCCAACAAACAAACAACAACAACAACAACAACAACAACCACCAAAACAAAACAACAAAACACAACACAAAAACACACAAAAACAAACAACAAACCACACAAAAACACACATCAACAAACAAACAACAAAACACAAACCCACAAAAAAACACACAAAACCAACAAACCCAACCCAACAAACAAAACAACACACAAACACAAAACACAAACAAAAACCACAACACCAAACAAAAAAACCAATCACCAAAAACCAACAATCACAAACACACAACAAAACAACAAACAAAAACACAAAACAACAACAAAACCAAACACACAAAAAACAAACACACACACAACCACAAACCACAAACCCAAAACACAAACAACAACAACAAACACAAAAACACAACAAACACACAAAAAACACCACACCACAAAACAAAACACACACAAAAACAAAACACACAACACCACAACAATCAACACAACACACACCCAACACCACAAAACAACGACAACAACAAACACAAACAATCACAACAACAAAACACACAACAAACACACACACACAAACAAAAATCAACAAACATCACACAAAACAAAACACAAACCAACAAACACAACACAACAAAAAAACACAAACAACACAACAACACAACACCACACACCCAACCAAAAACAAACATCAACAACACAAAATACAAACAACAACACAAACAAACACAAAAATAACCAAACAACACACCCAAAACCACACCAACCACAACAAAAAACCCACACACCAAACAAAACAATCAACACACAATCAACAAACAACACAACAACACACACAAACAACACAAAAAACACAACACAAACAAAACAAACAAAAAACAAAAAAAACAAAAACAACAAAAACACACAACAACACAACACCCAAAACAAAACACAACAAACAAACCACAACACACACACAAAAAAACAAAACCACACACAACAACAACACACACAAAACACAACAACAAAACATCAAAACAAACAAAACAACACACCAAACCCCTTCAACACATCAACCACAACAAAACAAAAACAAAACACAACAACAAAAAAAACAACCACCAACACTAACCCAACA